>NC_087087.1:20793004-20886004 GCF_036172545.1 Culicoides brevitarsis
TAGCAATTCGCAAATAATACATATACAAAAATATGCTATAGAAACATCTGATTCATTTCCCTTAATATATATGCACATATAATATATATTCATATGCCGATTTCAGTTTATTAAAGTTTTTATATCTAATCACATCGTTTAGAAGCGCGATTGAACTTGCAATTTTTTATTTATTACATCTATTTATTTTTTACTGATATTCAAAACTAATTCCATATTTAAACATATTGTGTCAACTGTCCAATTGAATTATCATCGAAATAAAATCAATAGTTTTCTTGGATATTTTTTCATATATTTGCACATCAGTTTTGCAAATTTTGATTTGTTGGAGCATAGTATAAAAAATAACGAAAAAAACGATGTTGACAGAAGATTTATTGTCCTTTTTTTTGAATACGGTAACATGTGATGAGGTAACTATTTAACAAAAATCAGTGAACTGACTTGAAATGCATTCATTGTTTTAATTATATTTTTAAAAAACATGTAACCTTTTGACAACCTTGAGATTTGTTTTGGATTCAATAGTGATATCACACGATAGTGACGCTTCTATTATTAGAAATATAAATATATTATTTTTTCATTTTTTTCAAGAAAATTTTTCATCAAAAAATATGTCATTTTCCAGATATTTAATTAATCAATTAATTAATTGATTACTGTAAAAATTTGAATTTCAAATAATTATTGTTACAATGAATTTCACTAATATTATGATGAATAAAAAGATAAAAGTATTAGCATAAGTATAATTGTGTATAAAATATTGAAATCTTATTATGAAATATTGTTCTTTACATTACTGTAGATAAAATAAACATTCCTCTTGTATTAAGAGAAGTAGTTCTATCATATGTAAATAAAATATTTTATTTGAAATTTAATATAAAATGTAGATCTACCGGAAATATAAAACTACTTAATATTTAATCAAATTTTTATTTTAAAATACCTTTCTTCTATCAATTTTAAAATTTTTGATGGTTTATAAAACCTTTACATAGCAACTATCTCTGGATTAGTTTTGAAATTTAAATTGGCATGTAGTATATTTAAACATACGTAGTATTTTTTTTCATTCATACTAAACAAATACGATGCATCTCTTACAAAGTTAATAAACTTCATGTATTTGATGTCCTTCAAACTAATGTTATTAGAAGTAAACAATCGTATTCTGTTTCTTTGATAATTAAGTAATGATAATATTTTTTTTAATTTTACTTTTGTTTCGAAGATAGTTTTAGCATTTATAAATTGCAATTACGCTAAATTTTTCTTGAATCTTTTTTTAAAGAAATCTTTGACAGTACAATAAATTCCCTAATTTTATTTTCACCCAAAGAGTAAATAATTTCGCACTCTTATAGAACACCATTCATAAGTAAAAATAACTATCTCACAACAATAACATTCAAGTGTATATAAATAAAATTAAAAAGAAGAGAGTGTATATTCAAAGTCATCTCGACTAGATATGATCTCTCAGATCATCAATAATGTTGTGTGATAAATATTGTGAAGAATATTTGAAAAATCAAAAAACAACACATTTTTCCTACGAAAAAACTGTTTTATCTTATTCATTATTTAAGAGAATCAGTTTTAGAATTACTCGACGGTTATACAGAAAAAAATTTGGATTTTCAGTCGCTGAAAGTCGTTCAGCAAATCTAAAACGGCTTCATATCCAATTCAAATATTATTTCTCGCATTTACGGAAAAAATATTACAAAAAATGACGGAAAACGTTCAAGCACAATTATTAGAGGTTAGTTTCAAGTATATTTTCTTTGGAAATTTAAATATATTTAGTGAAAATGTATTTTCGTATTACATAACAATTGATTTGAATCGTGCCATTTCAATTTTAAAATATGTGTATGATAATTTAAATGACGTACCTTTTCTCATTCGAGTTTTTTACAGTTTTTTTTTCCATAATTTTCAATATTGAGAAAAAAAAATATATTGATACATTAATTTTTTTCTGATTTTTCGTAATATATTTAAGTTTACATGAAATATGCGAAAAATAATAATAAGGGTTGATATGTAAAAATTGACAACTTTTTAATTTTTTGCCTGCTATTTGCTCTTGACAAATATCAATTTATTTATTTTGAAGGGAAAATCAAATATAAAACGGGCATCAACAGAAAAGCTTCGGGAAGTATTCCAAAAATATGCGTCGCATAAAACAGAAGCTTGTGAATATTACATGACTGATGACGATTTTGTCCGAAAATATTTGGGTTTTTTTCCTGAAGAAAATTATAATAAGGTTTGTATTTGCATATTTTTTTTATTTTTGTTATTAAAGTTAATATACTTTTAGGCTTCAGTTACATATCTTGCTGGAGTTCTAGATTCAGACAAAGATGGACTCATATCATTTGCAGAGTTTCAAGCATTTGAAGGACTTTTATGTGCACCAGATGCATTATAGTATTAACTTTTTCTTCATTCAAATAACGTTTTAATTTTAACTACATATTGTTTTCAAGAAGATTAATTCTTACTTATATTAATTTTAGCAAAACAGCATTTCAATTATTTGATACTAATGGAAATGGTGCAGTTAGTTTTGGTACGTTGTTTCTATTAAATACGTTTTTATTTATACATACTTAAATATTGATCATTTCTTAGATGAGTTTGTCGAGGTTATTAAAAAAACAGAACTATACAAAAGGATTCCAGTAGAATTAGATGGACCTTTTGCAAGACTTTATTTTGGAAAGGTGAATTTTAATTCAGATTCAATTTTTTATTTTATATTCAATTATGTTTAATATTCTCAGGATAAACAAAGAGTGATCAGTTATTCTGAATTCAGTCAATTCTTACATGATTTTCATGAAGAGTGTGCTGTAGAAGCCTTTAAGAGTAAAGATCCTAATGGCAGTGGCTTCATTTCTGCCTTAGATTTTCAAGATACGATGATCAACGTCAAAAAACATTTACTCACACCAGCTGTTAGGGATAATTTAGTTGCTGTCAGTAAAATTTATTTTAAAATCTTAAACATCAAATGTGTTTTTACTTTTTTCTTATTGTTTTAGGTCACACAAGGGCAAAAAGTTAGCTTTCCTTACTTTATGGCATTTAATTCATTGCTAAATAACATGGAACTTATAAAAAGAGTTTATTTAAATGCTTCTAGTGGAAGTCGAGTTGAAGAAGTAACTAAAGAAAATCTGCTATACTCATCACAATTAATGAGCCAAGTAACTCCACTAGAAGTTGATATATTATATCAACTTACAAATGCCATCTCACAGTCCAGGTAATAATTATTGTAATAAGTGTACTTTTGATATTCATATGATGAAAAAAAACTATTTTTTTCTCAAAATGCAATCTTTCGTGAACATAAAATGTAAAAGTGATGGACTGTTACAAGCTAAAAATAGTGCATTTGTGAAAAGGCAAGTGCAAACAAATGCATTTTTGTAAATTTTGTTTAGTAGCTTTTTATTTATTACATTTTTAATTTATGAGTAATGAAATATTCGATATTCTAAATGAAACTTAATTATTTATCGGACAAAATTTCTATTTCTATAAAAAGTGCACTCTTTAATAATAGAAAAATCATGACCTACAATAAAATAAAAAAAAAACTTTTTACCCATATTCATTAAACTTGGCTTCAATTAGTAAATCAAAAGACGAAAATTAAATTTGAGTAGAAAATTAGGTATATTTATTTAGGGTTCTTCCCATGGAGATGCGGGAACAGTAAAAATTTAAAGAAAAAACCGAAAACTACAGAAAATATTTACTTTATACATTCATATTTTATGTATTTTTGACAGACATTTTATTCAAAAGTTTTTAAATTTATTTTTATATTTATCAAGATTATCTTTGATAAATTGCTTTTAAACAAAATTGCATTCTTAGCATAAATTTAATAGTTCAATGCATATTTTTCTTCAATTATCAAAAATATTTAAAATTACTAACTAAACGTTTTAGAAAATTAATTAAATTTAATAAAATAAATAATTAATTATGACAATAGTGTTATAAATAACTTTACTACAATTTATAACTGAAAAAACTAATATAACCACGACAATAAATTGATAAACAAAAAATCTGCAATCAAAAATAATTTACCTTCACGAAATAACAAAAAAAAAATTTAGAATTTTTTTTTTAATTATATTAAATTTTACTGGATTTTATTAAATTTTACTAAAATTCATTAATTTTACTAAATTTCATTTAGTAAAAGTTTTACTAAGTTTTACTAAATTTCACTAAATATCATAAAAGTAACAAAAAATCCCAAAAAGTAACGAAATTTCACAAAAGTAACGAAAAATCTTCCCGAAATTTCCCAAAATCGTTATTTTTATTTGGCTCTAGCGCCCATTAAGAGCAGTTTAATTTCAAAGTTAACTATATTAGGAGAAAGTTCAGAAAACGAAGCATTGACCTGTAATACATTTTGCTTATTACATCGTAAGAAAACGTTATTTGAACACTGTCACATTTTTCATTTTTAATGAAAATCCCGAATTTTCCCACCACAAAATTAGCGATATTTCACTATATATTAACTGATTAGTATATGTAGATTGATGTAGAATTTTTTGAACTTTCTCCTGATATAGTTAGATTTGAGCTCAAACTGCTCTAAATGGGCGCTAGAGCCAATTAAAAATAACAATTTTAGGGAAATTTCAGGAGGAAATTTCGGGAAGATTTTTCGTTACTTTTCGTTACCTTTTGTGAAATTTAGTAAAAATTTAAAAAAAATTATAAAATTTAATAAAATTCAGTAAAATTTAATAAAATCAAAAAAATAATTCTAATTTTTTTTTTTTTTATTGAAAATTCAATTTTTTTTTTGCTATTTTGTGAAGGTAAATTAATTTTAATTGCAAATTTTTTTGTTTATCAATATATTGTCATGGTTATATTAGTTTTTTCAGTTATAAATTGTAGTAAAGTTATTAATAACACTATTGGCATAATTAATTATTAACTTTATTAAATTTAATTAATTTTCTAAAATGTTTAGTTTGTAATTTTAAATATTTTTGATAATTAAAGAAAAATATACATTGAACTATTAAATTTATGCTAAGAATTCAATTTAATTTAAAAGCAAACTATCAAAGATAATCTTGATACCTAAATATAAAAAAAAAAGTTTTAAAACTGTTGAATAAAATGTTTGACAAAAATATATAAAACATGAATGTATAAAGTAAATATTTTCTGTAATTTTCGGGTTTTTCTTTAAATTATTACTATTCCCGCATCTCCCATGCACATGTCGACATATATGTCAACACATATACTGCATGGAAATACCATGTCGACATGTAAAGTTTACATGGAAAAAATAGGCAGTTGATTTAAAAAAAAAATTAAACCCAAAATTGAATATTTTTAATTGAATTAGTTTTTTATGAACGCGATTCTCTGTCTTTTTTTTACTTTTTTTTCGAGTTTTAAAATTTAATTTTATTTTGAATTTAAATCAATTTAAGTGACATTTATTCGAATTCTTGAATATCGTTGTTATAAAAACTACTTTTTATTGACAGAAAATTAAGATTTTGAAAAATATTTTTCAAATGGTTAACAAGTTTAATTTAAAAATTTATATTTTAATACGTTTTATAAAAAATACTGAATTTTCGAAAATCTAAAAACATGCTGCATGCATGCCGGCATATGTATGGTTTTTTTTCCATGCAGCATTTTCCGAACACTATTTTTAACTTTTTTTATTTTGCCCGGGACATATAATTTAACTTTTTAGTTTCATTTGGAGCGACCTTATAACGTCTTTTTTATTTTTCATATTTAGTACAATTGTCTACTCAGATCTTAATAAAATAGCCCCGGAAAACTATGTAAAAAACATAACTCTACGTGTTACGGATATTAAAGCCGTTGACAGTCCAGCTGATCGAAGTATTTTGATTCAAGCATTAGAAAGCGCATATAGATTTACTCTTGGATCTGTTGCTGGAGGTATGTTTTTATGAAATTGATATCAAATAGAAAATTATTTTTTTGACAATTTAAAAAACAATTCAAGAAAAAATCATGTGAATCTTGACACATTTAGTCATGGCTCAATGGCTAGAAAGTGCTGAAGGATCTTTTGAGTATGATTCTCGTATTTTATATTTCATACCTATCTATTTTATATTGATTTCATATCTAAAATGCTATCAACTTTATATAAATTTAATATGGGAAAGTATTTGGTTTGATTTTTTATTTTGATTATGATAATTCGAAGCTCTGGGAGCAACATCCGTATATCCTATCGATTTAGTAAAAACACGAATGCAAAACCAACGAGCTGCCTTAGTAGGTGAAATTGCATATAGAAATTCATGGGATTGTTGCAAAAAAGTTATTCGGCATGAAGGTTTCTTAGGACTATACCGCGGGCTTATACCACAACTTTTAGGTAAGAATTGTTGTAAAAATTAATTACTTATAAATGATGTATCTATTTTTGGTAAATAATTAAAATCGTTCTCTTTGAGAAAAAAATAAGTAGAAATATATCAACAATATAAAACGTATACAAAATGGCTTACAAGTTTCAACAGTTCAAAATATTCAACTTGTTTGACTGCATTTTCTATTTTTTTTTAGTATTTACTAATGCTTTTTTCTTTTTTTATTCAGGCGTTGCTCCAGAAAAAGCAATTAAATTGACAGTTAATGATTTAGTGCGAGACAAACTGACAGATAAGAAAGGAAAAATACCGTTATGGGCAGAAATTGTGGCCGGAGGATGTGTAAGTCCACGATGATTTGTATGTTCTAGTTACATTAAGGTTTATTTTTTTCAGGCTGGTGGATCACAAGTTGTGTTTACAAATCCTTTAGAAATTGTAAAAATTCGGTTACAAGTGGCTGGTGAGACTCCTGGTGGATCGAAAATTCGCGCTTGGCATGTTGTGAAAGAACTGGGCTTATTTGGTTTATATAAAGGAGCTCGCGCATGTTTTCTTCGCGATATTCCATTTTCTGCGATTTATTTCGTAAGTAATTTTATTCGAGCATTAATCTAATTATTGTAAATATTACTAATGTATTTTTTTGTGTTATTTTAGCCAGCTTACGCACACACAAAGGCGAAAATGGCTGATGATAATGGGTAATAAAGTAGAATTAGCAAATACAATAATCATTACTCTTTTCGATTGAAATACACTCATACACTGTGGAACAAAAAAAATACCCTCCGGAGCAGTACGGATTAGGGCAGTCCTAAAGTAGGTCCCGAGCTGTTAACAAATCTATATCGACCTTTTCCAAAAGTGCCTAGGTTCAGAAAGTTATGACCATTTGAAGTTTGACATTCTCCAAGGTAACTTCCACAATTTCCTATGATAAAATCCGTAAAAATCAACCAAACCGCTTGGTTGTTTTTTTGAAATTGTAGTAAATTTTATGCCCTTTCAAATGAAATGCATAATTTTTTAATTTTTCCGGGGCAACAGACCTCAAAAATCAAAAATATCTCAATTTTTTGGGAAAAATTTCCACTTTTCTGACTTTAAACTTCCATAACTCCCTTAAAAATTCACCGAAATCAGAAATTTTTTTTTAAATATGCGTAAAATTTTCCGCTGAATCTTCTCGTACAAGAAATTTTAAAGTTGTAGTGCAACTTATGGAAGTTACCTTGGAGAATGTCAATGAAAACCCTTAAAAACTTCAAATGGTCATAACTTTCTAAACCTAGGCACTTTTGGAAAAGGTCGATATAGATTTTTTAACAGTTCTGGACCTACTTTAAGACTGCCCTAATCTGGACTGCTCCGGAGGGTACTTTTTTTTGTTCCACAGTGATATTATGTTTTTGCCGCTCTAAATATTATAACTCATGTACAAAATTTTTAAAACAAAATAAGGGCAATATTTAAAAAATTATTTAAATATAAAAGTTGTCTTTTAAAAACGACGAAAAAATTAATGAATAATATGAATGATAATTCTAGAAGGCCTGCTTGAGTACAAAAAGCTTTTACATACAAAGATATAATAAATATGAAGCAGATAAATATATGAAATTAAAATTACTATTTTAGTTACAATCATCCATTGACACTTCTTGCTGCAGGCGCTATTTCTGGAATCCCGGCGGCTAGTTTGGTCACTCCTGCCGACGTCATAAAAACTAGACTTCAAGTCGTAGCGAGAAGTGGTCAGACAACATACAATGGGGTTTTTGACGCTGCTAGAAAAATTATGAAAGAAGAAGGTTTTCGAGCATTTTGGAAAGGAACAGTTGGTATGAAATTGATATTGAATATTTTAGGCCGATACAATAATTCCAAATGTTTCAGGTTTCATAGACCTTCTGAACATTAGGTAGGATGTATATCGAGTATCGAGTATCTTACAGAGTAAAAAAGTAAAATTTTCTTAAGGATCTTATATTTTTTTCAATCAATTTTAAAAATTAGGAGGGATGAATATTTTTTTCTCAAAATTGGTAATTTTTCACAAAAAACTTTAAAAATGTATGAAAAAATTGAATTCTAAACTGATTCTAACGGAAATTTTCACTATTTTCAAAAAATTTAGGTTAAAAATGTACTGAAATTTGAAATATTTCTTACATTTTAGATATTCGATACTCGATATCCTGGGATTTTCAGAAAAAACTAGGTGGGAGGAAACCTGAAACATTTAAGACTCTTGTTTTGGCCTTATTTGATAAATATATTTAATTAGCAAAATAATAATATTTTAGCTCGTGTGTGCCGATCATCACCACAATTCGGAGTTACATTGGTTACTTATGAGTTATTACAAAGGTTATTTTATGTTGATTTTGGTGGTTCTCGTCCAAGTGGCTCGGAACAGTACTCTGCTGCAACTTTGGAAGACATTCATAAAAAGATAAATCCTGATCATATTGGAGGATATAGAGCTGCTGTTCCAATGATAAAAGGCATTGAAACAAAGTTTGGCTTAAGTCTACCGAAATTTGGTCACGATATACTTATTGCCAAAAAATTATGATTTAGACATGATACAAATTTGACCGAGTGAACAACTCAAATATTACCTAAACTTTTATTCATAAAATTAAATCAAAACAACAATAATAAAATGATATATATATATATATATTTTTTTTTTTGAAAGTAGGAATAGCTAGTAAAGAAATAGATTTCGCAATACATACACATAATTTTATTTTGTTGTTTCTTTATAATGTATGTCAAAGTTATATCATCCCGGTAAGTCGTTACGTTTAAGTATTCCAGTCTGTTTGATGTACCATCAAATCGAAAAAACTTTACTCAAGAAATCAGAACACATTAAAATCCCGGGCGAAAAGGATAAATCGCACAACTGACATTTTTCACAAAATTGAGTTAAGAATGAGAAAATATGCCTTAAGACGAGTATTTTAAGATACATTGAGAGATTTTCAAAAATTTTTAAAAAATACCAGTTTTATTTCAATAGAAAGAATAGACGAAAAGGATAAATCGCACAAATGCATGAAAATTGGTAATAAGTCAAATATAAAAATTTCTCCAAATCGGTTTTTGTTCATGTTTTTGTGTTGTTCATGTTCTGTTATTACATAAAAAGTCAACTTGAACAAAAAAATTTGGAAAAATCTTGAAATTGGAAGACTTAAAAAATCTCATTTTCAAAAATCTCATGAAATTTTGTGCAATTGTGCGATTTATCCTTTTTGTCAATAAAAAATTTCCCAAAACTACCCCTTAGAGATAAGATAAAAAAAATTTCTGCACAAAAATTGTTATTATAGGCCAATTATTTACTTTTGTAAGTTTAAAAATGAAGAAATAGTTTTTAAAAAAAATTTTACAGCTCAAAAACCGTAAAAAACTTTAAATCGATTTTTCTCAGTTTGTTAAAAATGTTAGTTGTGCGATTTATCCATTTCGCCCGGCAAATATATTTTAAATTTATTTAACTTAAAATATAATTCACTGAAAATTGTATTTAATTCACTGAAAAATCAGATATACATATAACTTTTTATTGTAATTACTTTATTGATATAAGTTAAAATCAAATATGTATTTACATAATAAACATTACAACAGCTTTTCTTAGGTTTTTTCGTCCCATGTTCTATGAGCACTAAAAGGACCAAGGCGGTCATGAATATCAACTGCACGAACAGCAAAATGATATTTTTGACCTTCTTGAAATTCTGTCAATGTAACTGCCATTGGAAGTGCCATAGCTTTTACATCCCCCACATGACGCCAATATTCTGTAGATGGCTCTTGATCTGTTTCTTGATATGCGTATATTTGATATTTCACGATGGGATCAAAATCTTCAATAAGACGCTGTTCATGGATAGTCCAACTTATGACGATTCCGGCATCGATGTTGTTAATTCTTATTTGTGGACGTGGAGGAGGACGTTTCCATGTAGTGTTTTGCTTTTTATTCACAATTATAGGAAGAGGAGCTGGATGATTACGCTTTTGATGGGTTGTCTTCATAATTTGTTGATGTGTTATTTGATTTTGTGACATAGATCCAACTTTTGGTGTAATTTGCACTAGAATGAATTAAATGCTTAATCTTATTTATAAAGCAAGCAAAATATGTAGTATTTAAATAAAAAAAAACTTATGAACGAACGGTTTAAAACGTACAGAAATGATTAGATGAAATACGTTGTATTGGTACTTTGGAACTTGTACTGGCATTTAATATTAGACCACTGCCAGCTATTGATGAATTCAATGTAGCAGGACTTTTGACATGAATTTTTGATTTAGTTGAATTATACGTTTTTTGTTCCGAATCTTCCTCGTCGGTCAAATCTATTAGTTTGTTTAACTTTGTTTCTTCATGTAAATTCGGGCGAATAATTTTTCGTACTACAACAGGAGAGTTAGCTTGACGCACATTAGCGTTGCTTATCATTTGGCTTAGGACCGACGCATTTCTTTGAGAGCCTGGTGAAGATAAAGTTATTGGAGACCGACCATTTTGTGTAAATCCAGCATTTTGTCGTTGATTGATTTGGTTCTGTTGTCTTTGTTGAATTAAACTTTGATGTCTTTGAGCTGCTTGCTGTTGTTGTACTACTTGAAAAAGTTCGTTTTATTTATTAAATTATTACTAAAAGAAAATACAACAAATTATTTTTACCAATCATTTTTGCCTGTTGCCCAATAGATCCTTTGGGTTGTTGTAAGTCACCGTGTGAGTTGTTTTGCGAATTAGTATACCGTTGTGGAGATCTATTTGGAAATGATGGTACACGTTGATTGTACGTCGATGGTATACTGAGTGAACGAATCTCTGACTTTGAACGTGGTTGTGACACTTGAAGACCAACGGCACGTGTGATTTTCACAGGAGTCACTAAGCCAGAAGATTTATTCTCCAAATCCTTTACGACGCGATTATGAACCATTTCCAAATCACGAAATTGCTTTGCTAAGTCATTTATTCGTTGACGTTGTTTGATGATTGTTTGCTCCAATGTTTCATTTTTTTGTCGCAAAACGGAAAGCTCCGATTTGTTTACAATAGTTTCTACAATCTTTTGTAAAACAAAATCTTCCAGATTAGACCGATTCATCAGATTAAACGATTTCTTAAACGATTTCAAGAAATCGACAGACACAGATGTAGTTTCATTCTGTTTTTTAGGAAGAGGATCCAATTGAATAATTTTCAAGTTTCTTACGATTGTATTTGATGTTTCATTTTTCTGCATGAGGTTTGTATTAATAGCAGAACCAAGTTGGTTTGCTACTATGCACATTTCACTGACCGTATTTAGAGACTCTTTTGGATTTTCTAGGTTATCAGACTTGTTCGTTTTGTTTTCTGCACGTTTAATATTTTTATCTGTATCAGTTTCTGTTTCTTCTGAATGCAAATTTTTTGCAAAAATTTCTTCTTTTGATTGTGTATTTTTGCCAGTAATGTCATCTACAATTACCGATGTTTCCATAGTAACTATTTTGAGTAACGGCTCGGAATTAGATGAAAAGTCACAGTCTTCATTTATATCTGAGCAAATACGTTTTGAATGTGGTTCATGTGAGTCAAAAGAAGAATTTTGGTTTCGTTTATTAGATTTTATCAAATCATCGATTTCATTGTCTTTTTGATTTACATCATTTAGAGCGCCAGAGTCATTTATTATTAGTTTTCTGGTTGCTTTGTCACCGTACATTTGTAAACTTGTTGTTGAAGAGTCATTTGTTTGGGAACAATCAAGATTGTTAGCACCAACACTATTGTCCGAAGTGGATTTAGATAAGTCTTCTTCTTCTGACTTTACGAGATTTGAATTCATTGTGGCATGTGTGTTGTTCATATTCTGAAAAAAATAAAAATTTGTTCTCAAATACCAAAAATAAAATAGCACGAACTATTTGATATTAAATTTCTAGTTCATCACAATGCATTCCTTTAATTTTATTAAATGTAGGTTTAAAATAGAATTACATTTACCATTTTTGTTCAGGAGCAAATAATTCTAATATTTTCCTTAATTTTTTTCACTAAGAACGAACTTAGTTGTTCATACAATACGCACGTCTAAATATAAGAACATAAAAATGTGTTGTACAGTCTTCTACGTTCACCCTATGCATAAAAAGTTTTTATGAGTGCTTTAAATTTTAAATAACATGAGTACAATTTTCGAAATGATATTTTTTTAAATCACTTAGATTATTATTTATTTATAATTTACGATAAATAAATTAAACAGCTTTTAAAAAAAATTAAAATTAAACAGGCAACTCAAAATTTTTTTGTTTTTGTCCCATGTTTAATTTCAAAAGTCAAAAATCCAATGGGGCAACATGAAAAAACAATGAAAATTTCATCTCCCAATTTTTGAAAATGAATATATGTATATATTTATTATTAAAACAATTTTACATATTAGGTATTTGCAAATTTTTTGACTAATATTTTTTACCGCATTTCGAAGAAAAAATGCGGTATTAAACTCGACTTGTCGTGTGTGTGTCACCAGTGCCCCAAAAAATTTTTTTAGTAAATCTTAGCTATTTTAGGGTCTTAAAGGTATGTGGGCAGTCCCTTGGGTTGTGAGGTGTATATAATTGTGAAAAGGTCATGAGTAGTACAAAATTGTTGTATGAGTGGTATGTAACATTGAAATGCGGTATAGGTTGTCGTTCTTTAGACGACTACTTTCTCTATTTTCAATTTTTTTTACTTTAAATTGTTTTAATTCATTCAAGCAAATATGTACCGAATAAATAAAATATAAATTGCAATTTTACATGAAATAGAATTTCAAACCTATTTTTTATTTACCCCCTCCACTATTTTGAAAATCTTGGGAGCTTGAGAGCGGCCTGATTTGAACATTTAATTATTATTTTTTGTAATATTAAATAATGTGAGAAACAAAGCTAAGTTAAGAAGAAGATGAAAAATAAATTAACTGGCTTCGAACATTTAAATATGTATTAAATATTTATGTATTTATTTAAAACATTTGTTTTTTTTTTCACTTGATTTATTTTTTAAATTTTATTAAATAAATAAATCTGACGGGGTTTTCAATAATAATTTATTTATGTTTAAACTTAAGATTCTTGAACATGGTTGAATATTTGAAAATGGATCAATTAATTACATATACATGGTGTAGGATTATTTTATTTTCTTTATTTATATATTTATTAGGTATATTAAAACTTAAGACATGGCAACTTGTTTTCAGTATATCGGTTCAGGTTGCTGTGTCATGAGTAATCCAAAGCGTTTTTTAATAATTATTCTTTGTCGAGAATACTTGTCCTCCGGAGAAAACCTTGCTGGATGTGCAGAGAACGTTTGAGAGCCTTCCGGAGCTTGTTTCTAAAATATAAAGTAAAAGTAAACAATAATACTTGTTATGACTTTTCTTTTTTTTATTTACCTTTAACGTATAAACACGTTCGCCTTTTTCATTCAAATAATACATAAGGTACATATTTTATTTATTATTTTTTCCTTCTTGAAATTAAGTCAAAACTTTTGTAATGAATGTTTATACATGTGCTTTCAGATTCGTACTTAGTATTTAGGTTATACTTAAATGGTGAATATTCTTGGTTATCAGCTTGTTCGTTAAAAGTAATTTTTCATTAATAACGTTTATATTTCATAATATTTTTTTAAAATAATAATGTTACTTTTTAAAAAAATTAATTTATTTTCTGTTTCTTTTTAGAGTTTAAATAAGATTTTAAGATTAAGATTTTTAAGATTAGAAAATTTATAAGGAAGAACTTGTATATTTCTGTGTGTCTGTTTTCAAATATTTATTAATTTATCTGTCAAATTTTAACTTTTATGGTCCATTATGGGAAGTACGACTAGCCAAATATCGTATAAATACCAAATAATTGATCAATTTCAGTCGGTGTGAAGTTTTTAAAATATTTTTTGAATAAATAAATAATATTTATTTATTTAAATAATCAAAAAATTCATTCAAAAAAATCTGTAAAATGAGTTCTGATGACAGTAGCGATGAAGAATACAAACCACAAGAGGAAGTGTCTGATTTTTCTAAAGATTCTGCAACAGATGATTCAGAAGAGATTCAAATTAATACAGAAGAACGCCAAATAAAAAGGAAACGAAAAACACAAAATGGAACAATCCAAAAGCGGAAAATTGTCAACAAAGATAGTGAAAAAATCACAATAGAAGATAAAAAAGATGAAGATGAAAAGGATATAACTAATGCTTTGTGGGCTAGTTTTTTAAGTGAGGCCAACAATACAAAAACAGGCGAGGATCACGAAGAAAAATATTCTACTACGAAGCAAGAATTATCCAAAACTAATTCTGGGCCTGGTGGTAAATCAAAGTTTGGCCTTCCTCGTCCTGGAACAAGTGGTCTTGCAAATGCTTTAAATCAATTAGAAAAAAAAGGCAAAACTAGTACATTAGAATTAAGTAAATTAGATTGGATGAATTACAAAAAAGATCAAGGTATTGAGGAAGAGTTGCAAACACACAATAGAGGAAAAAACGGGTAACTATTGAAATTGTTTAATAAAAAAACAAATAATAATTCAATTTTAACATTTTTTGACAAAACAACAGATTTTTGGAACGACAAGACTTTTTGCAGCGGACTGATCTAAGACAATTTAAACGTGAACGTGAGATCAGGCAATCAAAAAGGAGTAGTCAGTAAACACAAATCTCAAAATTTCGTTTTATACTTTTGCGATAAAAATTGACTTTCTTTTGATTAAAATTTTGGCATTTATCTGTATTTTTATTTGTTTTTATTTTTCGTTTTTGGAAACATTCCAACTCATTTTGAACATAGGAAACCAGCATCTTTTAACAAATGATAGACCAAATTTTAAAGACCTTGCACTTAAAAGCACGTTAAACTGTAAATTTGCATAGTGAATAAAAGTGTAAAAAAAATATTTATATAGGTAAATACTCTTTTTTCCAAATTGTTAACAATTTTAGCTATTTCATGTTCAATTATTTTATTTTATAAAAAAAAATGGTTTTAGATTTATGAATTTTCAAAACAGATTACAGATTTTATAATAAGAAGTTTTATTTTACTAAATAAATTTAAGAAAAAAAAATAATCAGAGGTTATTGGCCTTAGTATGACAATTGCTATTAAAGAATCTTTATTCAAAAATCATTTTTAATCATTAATTTTTGGGATTTCCAAAAATTATATAATAAAAATTTGTATGTAAGTAAAAAATATTATTGTATTTAGTTATTTGTAATGTATCATAGTTAAAAATATGTATTCATTTACAAAACAACTCTTAGGTTTTTTTATTTATACATGATTCATACTGATTTTGAATTTATCACTTATCCTCAGGTACAGAGTTTATGAATGCTTCCTAAAGTTATTTTATAAGTTATATAAATAAATAAAATAAAATTTAAAAGCTACTAAAGATTCTTACTTTATTCCTTTTTTCCCCATATTTGCTCCAAAAAGTAACCTGGCATTTTGTGCGCTTACCAGTTTTTTTATTAAAAATTGAGCATTCGTCAAACGGAGGGCAATATAAATGAAGTGACACAGCAGGTTCAGTGTGGCTAGAATTTTCAACTCTGTGTAAGCCCAAAGTATCTAAAAAGTAGGTAAAAAATGTTCGTTTTTTTATATTTAATATTTGAATAATTACCATTAATATATGCTACTCCATTTAATTCCAGTTTGCTTCTGCCAATTTCTTGCAATTCGTCACCAATAAACTCGTCCAACTTGTCATGACTATTTCCAATATCACCATTTTCACTATTATGAATCGTTCTGTCTTTTGGCCAAGCAAATCTTACTTCTGTCAATTCACCTTTTAACATTTTCATAAAACAGTGAGAGTCAGCATGGTCATGTATTGCTGATGCGTGTGCTTCGCCCCAACATAGAATCATAAGATTAAATTTTCCATTGCCACCGTCAACCAGATTTCTCGTGTATCTATAAGTGAACGTATGTTATATTTATTATATGTATATAATATGTTATATATATATTATTGTTTAAAACGAGAGATTTGACTTTGTGACGACGTATTCTTATCATTGTTTTTTTACTCACTCCGGGTCAAAAGGCAATTTCAGCAAAAATGTTCAGTGATATAAAATTTTAAATAAACAAATACTAATATGATAAGCATTCGTCGATTTCACTATATATAAACAAATTTTATATTTTGGTACTTATTGTTTTGCTTATATTACCTATATCTATCAAATTTTGCATATTTCTTCCAATCCTTGCGATTGCTTTTGTAGCTAAGCATTAGATGGTGAACATATTCTATATTAATGTAATTTGACTCAAATATACAATGTAATTTTTTAACCAGATCATCTAACGATTCACATATAGCAAAACCTTTTAACGGTTTTTCGATGCCAGTATATGAACGAGTTAATGCTCGCAAATATTCTTCTCTTGTAACATCATTTTTGTCATTATTCTTTTTTATTTGTAACTCATCCATTTTGTTTATGCTAACGTTTATCTAGTAAAACATAAAATAATAACAGTATGAAGATAAAGAAAACCTTGATAAATGCTTCATGGTCATATTTTACTTAGTACTTAATATGAGTTTTACTGAGTGGTGTTATCTCTCTCTTAGTTCGTTATCTTTATTTTTTGTGCTTGGTAACTAAGAACCTAACTAAATTGTAGTTTTTTCTTTAATTTTCTTTTAATTTATTAAACATAATTATTCACAAGTAAAGCACAAATATATTTTTACATATTTTATAAAAAAGCAAGTGAAAAAGCAGAGAAGGTATTTTTAAGATTATTAAAAGTTAAACAAAATGTTATGATATTTTAATTAAGCCTGGACATATTTCACTTCAATTAATGTATATGTATTTCACTTAACTTAATTATTTAAATAATTTTATAATATTTGAATAATTGTTTTACCGTAATAATATTAAATATTACCAACAATATTATATGTAAGTTAAAATGTTTAGGAGTTATTTTATTTTAAATGTTTTGCTGTCGACTGAGCTTAACGACTGATATATGAATGATACTTTACTGTACTTTATAGGCTTATTGTTTTTTGCCAATTTCTTCATTTGTTCATTATTTTGTCGTTTCGTATGATTGTGTATGAAATATCAGTTTCTTATCACTATATTGTTCTTATTTTTTGCCTAAATTTCATTCATTTTAAGTGATTATTAATTTGTGCTTATTCGATAATTTATAATTAAAATTTATAGTTTACCTTTTTCACCTTTTTTTAAATTAAGTTATTCGCGTTTCAGCAAAACGCGTGAATATTAAACTGGCAATGTCGGAAATATAGAATTGCTTTAACACCAAATATCCAAAATATAAATTTTTTTTATTTTTTTTATAAAATTTAAAATATTTTTTTTTTTTAATGTAGGTAAAAGGTAATATGCAAAACGGTGTGTTTTTGAACATGTTTATCATTTAGTTTTTCACTATTTTTTTTCTAAATTATTATGTTATAAAAGACAATTTCATAAGATTCAAAACTAGTTAAATATGTAATTACCAAATCAAATAGAATAGTATGCAATGAATCTTACAATGCCAAACATTATAATTTTCTTGATTTTTCTCTAATTTTCCGCATCTTCTTTTAATTTTTCTGTTGCTTTACATTAATTTAGCTATTTTTGACACGCTACAAAAAACTTCAAATAGATTTTTTTTAGAGAAAAACATGAGCTATTTCGTAACATAAGTTTAATTAGACACTTAAATTTTTTCAGATCGTCTGCAAGCTGACTTTTATGTAGTTATTCATGTAGGTAGTATTTACTTTTATTTATGGGTCATTTCACGAGGAATCACGGAAAATCACAACTTCGCCAAATCAAAAATCTAAGAAACTTTCCATCTAGAGCATGAAAAAATATGAAACTTTTGTTTTTAGCGATCACATGTTTCATGGAGAAAAATGATGTACTCGAGACGACAAACAATCTTAGTGAAAAAAATTTCAAAAAAATTGACATTCAAATTCTGACGTTTTGCTTACGTGAAATCTGACAATTTTCATAGGTTCACGTCAAATTTTTTCGAAAAAAATTTTTTCACTGGAATTGCTTGTCATGTCGAGTACATCATTTTTCTCCATGAAACATATGGTCGGAAACGAACCATTACTCCGAGAAACCCAAAAATGTCCCGTTTTTCATACATTTTACTCTACAGTGAAATCGGTTTATGAAGAAAAACTCCACTGCCAGAAAATTTCGCTAGAACAAAAGTTTTTTATTTTTTTATGCTTTTATTTCCAATTTGGAAATTTCCAATTTTATGCTTTTTTTCTATATCTTTTATTTCCAATTTGGAAAAGTTGTGATTTGCCGTAATTCTTTGTGAAATGACCCTTATATAGTATTAGCCTTACCTTAACTCGAGGCAAATAGGTGTGCAATTTTCTAAAATTTTTTGGTGTTTAAAAGACCGATGAACCTTTACGTTCAAGCATATTCATTCCCCCTGTTTTTCTCAAAGTTTCATAGAATTTTGTGGAATAATTTTTGAACTCTGTTAGTTTGATGTGGAGTTCGTCATATTATTTATGTGATTTATATGTATACGGTACATTATTATAATTTTTTAGTAAAACAGTTTTATATAGTTATGAATATTTAATTTCCTTTTTATATATATTTATAATTTTTTTCCCTTTTTAATAAAACAGTTAATTGTAAAGTGAAAATGATAAGAAATTTATTTGGAGAATAATTATTTTGAATAGGTAGGATAATGTTCGTGTAAATGCTTTTAATATTTAAGAGAAAATATAGAATACTTTCAATAAAAACTATTAAGTGAATGTATTTTGATTAAATAACTGAGATAAACATATTTTTTGACTTTAAATTTAATCTTCTAACGTTACATTTTTGAATAGATATGACATAGACTCCTTATTATGTATTCTTCGGATCGCCTCTGATAGCATAATTGAAATGTCCAAAGTTTTTATTTTGGAACATTTCATTTTCTGCAATTCATGTGGAATCGTATTAGTTACAATTATTTCATCAATTGATGACTCCTCTAATTGTGCTGGCGAATCGGAACTGAGTAAACCATGCGTAGCAAGAAGATAGATTTTTTTTGCTCCAGCATCTTTAAGAGTATTTGCTGCTACAACGAACGATTGGACATCATCCAATAAATCATCGACCATTATGACATTTTTTTCACGTACATCTCCAACTACCTGTGAAAAGTCAAGGTACATTAAAGTTGATCACATTTTTATGATAAAACAATCAAGTAATTTTTATTGAAAGTCTTGAACTAAAAGAAAATAATTTCTAAATGAGTAGCAGTTGATTTTTTCACATACCTGAATCGGAGGTTTCTCTTTTGCAGGATACAATGGGACTCCTGATACTGGGACATCATAAACACGGCTACGAAGACTTTTATCTGCTACTGGTGGCGAAGTTCGACCGTCAATTTGTTCACTCTCATCTTCCTTTTCTTCGCCATGAATTACCGCGATTCCCACACGTAAACGTTCAGCATATGAAGTTGCTTTTTTTGTAGCAGCTGGATTTCTAGCTACAACAACTGAATTTCGAAAATCCGGAATATTCTCTTGAATGTATTGAAGTAAAAATGGAGAAGCACGCAAGTTGTCTACAGGACAATCAAAAAAACCTTGAATTTCTTTCTGATGCAAGTCCATTGTTATGACGTGTGTTAAACCGGATTTGCACATCATTTTAGCAAGTAATTTTGTCACAATACATCCTCGTTTACGCATTTTACATTGCTTTGAATAAGGTAAATACGGAATAACTCCAACAATGGACTTAGCTGAAGAGGTTTTACAAGCATACGCCATAATCAATAGTTCCATAATGTTGTTGTTCACATCTCTATTTATATGTTTAGTTAAATTTAAAAGCATAATCAATGTGTGATTTAATTCGATACTTACTTCGTTCCTGTTTGAATAATGTAGACATTCTTACTGCGGACAGAATCTCCTATTTGGACCATGGTTTCTCGATTTGTTTTATGATATACTGAACAAGCATCTGATTTGACGCCTAGTCGTCTATAATACGAATGTTTCATCAGAACACCCTTTATTTTATTATTATCCACTTACTCTGCGATTAGGTTAGCCAATTCCGGATGAGAGTTTCCATGAATTATAACAATATCAGAGCTTACAGAGCTACTAGCATCCATGCCTTCTAATTTTAAAAGTTTTGCTGGGCGGTAACCACCAGGCCTAAAAATAATAATGGACAATGATTGAGATAGCTTATAAATAGGTAAAAAAGTCTTTAAAAATGTGTAAAAATAAATAAAATATGTATATATTTATTTTAGAGAAAAACAAAAATAAAAATAAAAGCAAATAAAAACTAGATTTACTTATTTCTGTTGTGTAACATCTTTAATTTATTTGTTCTGATACAAACTCAAGTGGTATTTTAAAAAGGAAACTAAAAATTTTGGTTGTTTATTACTATCGTTACTTATTCCAAACTTTATTTATCAAATTGAATAATTGTAGAAACTGTAAATTTATTTATAGGATTACAATCTGAAATAAAAGGTAAGTGTATTTATGACAACGTGAGTTAAATCACTAAATTGATGTTTTATCGATAAAAACAGGGATTTCTCCTACATGGATCACTTCTACATGGATTCAAATGTTAAACTGGTAAGCTATAGTAATGTTATGCTTTTAATTTAAGTACATACATATGTATTTATTACAATAATTACATTTAATGGCCTAAAGAACTTTAAATTGAGGTGAAAGCCAAAAATTTTAAATATATGTTTGAGAAAAACAAAAAAAAATCTAAGTTCTAAAAAATATTTGCTTTTAGTTTATTTGTTTATCGCTAATAGTTTATTGTTTGGCCCATCAAAAAAGAAGAAACTTTGGCTTTGACGAATTTTTTTTTTATTTTTTAAAATTTTATGATAGTTTACAAAAATTATGGGCAAAATACGTGTAAAAAATTTAAAGTTTTTTATTTTGAAATTTTTGTTCACCAGGATTGTTTGTCGTCGCGAGTAAATCAACAAGACTGTTTGGTAAAATTTAAAAAATGAGGCGAGAAAATGTCGCCAAAGCAAAAGTTTCTCATTTTTCTCACCTCACGATAAAACAATCAGCTTTGGATTTTGGTACTTTTTAGAATGGAAAGTCCCATTTACATTATTATTTTAATATTTGTACAAGCATCTTGATTATTATGAATAAAAAATAAAAAAAAAAATATTTAAAAAAAAATATATTGAAAAAAATATAAAAATTTGGGCAAATTTTTTATAATATCTTATAACATTTTTTATAACATAGTTATCTTTTCACCTAAACATTTAAAGTAATGTCATCTTAATTTTTTATCTTAAATCAAAAATTCAATGCCCAAATTTTTATATTTTTTGGCGCACAATTTTTTCCGTTCTCCTCGGGGCTGACTTGTTTCATACTTTATAGTTTGTTTTTTTTTTTGTTTTCCTTCAAGCAGACTTGTTTCATGCTTTATAGTTTGTTTTTTTTCTTATTTTTTTTTTATTTTATTTTTTTATTTTATTTTTTTTTTTTTGAAAAATATAAAAATGATTTTAGAAGTTGAAAACTTCAAAAATATTTTTTTTCTATTTTTTTAAATATTTTTTTTAAATATTTTTTTTTAAATATTTTTTTCAAATATATTTTTTTTATATTTTTTTCAATATATTTTTTTAAATATTTTTTTTTAATTTTTTTTAAATGTATTTTTTTTATTTCATACTTTATAGTGTTAAATTTTATAGTTTTCCAATTATAGAGCTTATCGATACTTTTCAAATATTTACTCCAAATACACTTTTATTTAAAAAAAGAGTTGAACCCAAGAATATTTTTTTTAGTTAAAATGAAAATATTGATTAAAACTAAAAAAGTTTCAGAGTTATAGGTATGAAAAGAAGGAGTTATGTAATATTCCTGTGATTCGCAGGCGCCGATTTTTTCGCAAAATCAATATAAAAATGGTAATAAGAGGCTCTGAGTGAAAATTTTTTTTCAAAATTCTTAAAATTTTTTTGGCTAACATTGTTCCTTGCGTCACGACGAGCATTTTTTATCATGAAACCTATGCTCTGAGACGCTCCGTTCGCGAGTTATAACGTCATAACAGATCTTGTAGGGCAAAATCAATATGAAAATGGTAATAAGAGGCTCTGAGTGAAAATTTTTTTTCAAAATTCTTAAAATTTTTTTGGCTAACATTGTTCCTTGCGTCACGACGAGCATTTTTTATCATGAAACCTATGCTCTGAGACGCTCCGTTCGCGAGTTATAACGTCATAACAGATCTTGTAGGGCAAAATCAATATAAAAATGGTAAAAATGAATTCTTTTAAATACTTTGTAGGTATTTATGTATTTTTGGCAAAAACTGTTTATTACTCAAGTACCAAAATATTTATAAAAGTTCTATCAATTTTTTGTTTGCATTTATTTTTCAGTAGTCAAGCAAATGTATCTCACAGTTATCGTCGTCATAATGGATCTTTGTACATATGTGGAAAAACGATATCAAATAAAAGCACACATGGTATTTGTTTTTCCTCTCTTTTTTAACACATTCAATAGATATATTCTGAGATATACTCGATGGTCTGTAAAGAAAATTATGACAAAGGTCCATTAAATCCATGAAAAACGTACATTAATGTGTGGAACATTCGCTTTTAAAGAAACACGTGTTACCATATAGAACAATAGGGATGTAAGAGTAAGTTTGTAATATACACATTCTGCTCATTTCTTTGAAATATATTATTAAATGTGTTTATATGGTGACTCGAAATCCACAGGTAATTTTCGCTATTTACCTAATTTATCTTACTTACCTCATTGTCCATTGTCCATAACTCTGAAGTTCTGCTTTCTCGATTTTTCGAAAGAGTTTTTTTTTCTGAGGATTAACTGTTGTTAATATTCTTCTTTGCTTTTCGAAATTCGTCTCAAAACTTATGAAATATTTGTTTCTTAGGTTTGCAGTTGGCAAGGCACTTCAGAGCTTTTTATAATTTAAGGTATCTGCAATAAAAAAGAAAAAATTGAAGTAAAAAATCGAAGGATCAGGGGATATCAACAATAACAGAACCGCATTTCGATTTCGAAAACATCTTAGGACACAGGTGACACATGAACAACACTTTAGTATTATACAAATTGCGTAAAAAATATGAAGAAAACGAATTAGAATGCATTAATAACACATACATAGAGTCTAGTAAAATGTGGGTCTGCTCAGTAATATTAAATTTTCTTCAAATTAAGGTTAAAATGAAGATATTCTTTAAAAAAATATCCAATATTCCATTTTTATCATATTCAAATAAACTAATTTTAAAAAATTAAAATAAAAAACCGTTTTAAAATTCAAAAATTCAATTTGCATATGTTTACAATTACATAGGTAGTTTTTTATAACATATTTTTGAAGAACTAAAGATAGTAAGTATTGCTTACATGGTTCAAAATACTTGAGAGGAAAATAGCAGTAGTAAGGAGTGGTGCAAGGTGTTCATTCCTCCACCTTAACACCCTACCTTTTTAGGATTGCTGTTTCTTAGGCACAACCTTATTTCATTTATACAAACATACAGAAAATCCAGAACCGACGGCAATGAGAATATACATTTTCATATAAAACATGTTGGAATAAAACGAAGAGAATATACCTGTTTAGGCGATCTTGTGCGCACCTGTTAAATGTAGAACGTAAGCACACTCCTCCCTGTTTTACACCGGATAGGTAGATGAATGAAAACACTTGGTCCAATGAAAATGTGCCTGCGGTTTGAGCTAAATACTATGTTTTCTTATTTATCATATTTTTACTCTTTCATTTATTTATAAATTAGTTACAATAACACTACTTTCATGTTTTTTTTTTCTTTTTGTTTAAATATTTTTTTTTTATTTCGAAGCATGTCCAGATTTTAATTAATCTTGAATTCAATTTGACCTGTATAAATAAATTATGTCATAACTATTTATTGATGAGTAGAAAAGAAGCCAAATAGGAAAATATTTATCATTTTTTGCTATTCGGTTTTTCAAAAATTCTTTTTTGTGAAGTTTAATATCCGATTATCCCTCCCAAAAGAGCATTGTTTTTTATGATTGCGTCGGATACGAAAAAGGTGTACAAAAGCTTGTAAGTAGTTAATTCATAAATGATTAAGTAAGTTAATTCGTTCAACAAATTTGTTTGTTTTTTTGAGACTTTCGATAATTAAAATCCGACTTATGTTATATATAAGACATGGGCAAGGACGTTGCTAAGAATATATTAGGCCATTTAATTTAATTATTTCACTTTATGTCGCATAAGGATTTTCATAAAAAGGGAGAAAAATGAAATAAAAATAATTTAACTTTTAAATATATGATATTTTTTTTAGTTTTAATCATTTCAACGTTTTCGCTCTAAATTGATAAAAAAAATTACTAAATAAAAATTGAAGAAAAAAAAATAATTTTGGTCACGAGAGTGAACATTTTTTTTTGTCTAAACTTTGTTAGAAAATGTTTTACAAATTTGAAAAAAATGTTTTTTTAATCAATAAGTACTGAAAAATGTAAAAAAATTTCTTTTGTTCTAAATACTTTAAATTTTTCTCCTGAATTTTTTCGGCAAAATCAGAGGGGGTTTGACATAAAGTGATATAATTAAATTTAACGCCTAAATCATATATATTTATGCCTTATCAAAATAACAAAATTTTAACAAAATTTTACGCGAATCCAAAAATTGTCATTTCATCTCAAAAAATATGTAAAAATATATAATAAAAAAATCTGTTATACAAGAAGTTTTCAACTTCAAAAATAGATCTTTTATATTTGTCAAGTCAAAAAAAAGTAAAAAAAAGCAAACTAAAAAGGAATAAACAAGAGCCTTGTGGTAACAAAGTCGAAAAAATTGCCATTTAAATAAAGTTACAAAATTTTTAAGAACAAAAACTTGAATATAAAGGATTTGTTTCAGTCTACGTCAGTATTAATATTTACTCTGAAATAAAGAGTTGGAACTTCTTGTATGACAGATTTTTTTTTTATATATTTTTTTATTATATTTTTTTACATATTTTTTTATTTTTTTAATACATTTTTAATATATTTTTTAATACATTTTTTAATATATTTTTTCAATATTTTTTTAAATAAATTTTTGAATATATTTTTTTAAATATATTTCAATAATGTTGTGCATCTCGACGAGACAAATACTTCTGCATCATTAGATTATTGTAATTTGCACTGAGATTCGGTTTAAATTCGAATTTTCCGTTTATTTTTCGCTATATTTTCGAACTCTTATATGAGGAAAATTTTTTGTGCATTGGGATCATGCCTCGATTCCACAAATGGGACCTAAATGAAGCAAAATAAGCATGACCTGTAGAAGAAATGAACCTTCATCTGTTAAGGGAAAGCCGTGAGACGTGTACGAAGTGACTAACATACCCGATAGTGACAAAATATAAAGGATCTATAAAAATTATACCCAACCTTAATATTTATTTTTAAATTAAGGAATGTGGATGAGTGTTTGTTATTGTTTTATGATATTGCTCATATAATACATGTTCTTTGTGAAAAACTTGCGAAAAATTATCTGAAAATTGAAGAAATATTGACATACTAAAAATTTTAAAAAGTGGAAAGCGGTATTGTGGAAAGTAAAAATTCGTAGAAAACTCAAATTTCTAAAATCTAAAGTTATTGTACATTCGAAAGAAGCGTTAGAAGAAGATAGAAGCATGCAAATGTTAAAATATTAGATTCTTTACTATTTTTATATTGAACAAATAAACCTCGGGATATTGGAATACCTAAAAAACTTTTCTGTTTCGCTTTATTTTATTTAGTACATCAAATCTTATTTTCAATGCGTTTTAAATAAAAAGATCCACTAGCTCTGCAAATTTATTGGATTTCCTTAACGATGTAATCTAAGCAATGATAAAAAAATAAAATTCTCTATGTACATTTTATTATATATTTTATTTTTGTTTCAAAGCGGTAGCTTAACATAATGCCAAAGATAGGACTCATATGTAGGAACAATAAGACTTGATGTCAAAAACCTGAAGCTGAATAACCAACAAATAAAAAATAATATTTAAAATCTTACATGATTTTACATGTTTTTGCATTTTGATCTTTTTATAAAGATTTTTTGTTAAAAATGTAGCAAAATATTTTCCAACATTTTATATGGACTCGATTTTAGATATCCCTCTATATAATTTATCGAAAAATTAGAAAATATGTGCAAAACGGTACAAAATTCACTGAAAATTGTCTAAAGTGTTCTACATGTCGCTTTTTTACATCTTTTGATGTCCGAAATTTATCAGATTTCTTATTTTTAATACCAACGGATCAAAACATATTACATGTTTACATTGTTTTTGCCAATGATCTTCATTTTCTTTTGGTCAAAATGTAAGTTCTGGTCTTTTTGATATCAAAAACTCTTAATAATCGATTCTAAAAGTTTTAAAAATCTTAAAAAGGTAATTTTGATAATATTTTAAAGAAATGAATCACATAAAACGGTAGGTGATAATAGATCATAAAAGTGTTACTTACCGTGCATTTTCCATCTTCCAATTAAAATCATAATAAAAACTTGAGATATTCCATGTCAAGGTCAAATGACACAGTAGGTGCACGGTAGGTACTCTTTTGACCCTAATATGATTATATTATTAGGGGGGGGATTATATTATTATTATATATAATTAGGGGGGGGGTTGTTAAATTTCGACGGTTTACGATTATAGGGGGGGGGGGGGGGGGTGGGTGTCAAAAACTGCCCTATTTTTGCCGACGCCTTTAATGGATGACGCCAAAGAGATTCTTAAATCCGTTATTCGACTCTTAAAATTTGTTTTTTTTTTTTGGCATTGGATTTTGTGTTGAACTTGAATGGCAATTTAAATTTTCTAAAAAGTTAATTTTTAATCTTGAGGTTTTTTCGATTACTTTATTCCTAAATAACACAAAACCATCGAAAAATCTCATGCCATATTTTTAATTATAAAAGTTTGTATTGTGTTTTTCAAAATAGTGATATTTACTTAATAGTCAATATTTATTTTCATTGGTTTCAAATGCTATAAATGCATTTGCTATTTTTTACGTTTTTTTGTAAATGACTTTTTTTATTACATATTTATTATTTGAATAATTTAAAGAAAAATAGTATTTATTTAGTTGGTCAAACAAAAATGACTGATATTAAAAATGTATTGTAAATAAGAAATGTGTCAGTTTAAAAACAATTTTCTACCACATTTAGCACATCCGTCACGTAGCATCTTAAAATTTGTCAACCTGAAACCGACATTAATCATTGAGCATTGTTAAATTATTCCTTGAATAATTTTTTGTAACCATCGGTATAAACATTTTGTGCTTTGCATTTTGATATCGCTTTTTTGAGAGCTATTCTAATAAGATTACCCTTTCTAACTGTTGTGATTTGCTGTTCTAATTTGAGTTCAATAAAATTATCAAACACTTCATTCATTATTTAACTTCAAGTATCATCATCAACACCACATTATATCAATTTATAATTTACAGTTTCCCAGAATAAATTTAACTAATTAAAAAAATCTTAAACATTTAGTAAATTTTTACCCTCAGTGCAAAATATATGTATGTGTTTTTCATAATTTCATAAGCTAAAATCTAAATTAAATTAGCTGTAAAAAGTGATCTCACAAAAAATGGAATCCCCTTTTTCATACTGGCATTCCTGAAAGGTATGAGATAAACTTTTGAGCAAAAACCCATTACCGAACGATTCTTAAACTACTAATCAAAAAAATCGACTAAAAGCATAATATTTTTAACATAATATTTTTATTCAAAAATAAAACAATTTAAAGATTCAAGTGCCTTGTAGGCTAGTAGGAAATTCAAAATATACAACTTTTGAAAATGTTACATATGATAAAGAGCAAAATCTATTTTTAAAATATGGAGGTATTTTTCATGGTTAATTATATTTATTTATTGCATGTATTGATAGTGCATAAGTTTTATCTTATTAAAAATGATATAAATTGTAAAGGTTTGTTAAAGGAAATGTTTATTTAATAAGTCGACAATAGGTCTTCGGACCGCGGTGATGCATCCTCAAACCTAACCTATTTAATAAGTTTGTTTTAAGTATATAGAATTTTACTAAACAGATATTTCGATGAAAACAAAAATTCATTGTTTGGAGATACATATATATTACCTCTAAGCGTATGCTCTGATTTGTTATGTTATAAAAAAAATTTGCCCTAGAGCTGTATACTGACATGACGTTTGTACTGTTAACAGGCAAACAAAAATTTAATGTGTTCCACTTTCGTTATAGAAATATTTTCCACATATACGTGCTTACACAAAATTATAATCTTTTGGCTCCACATTGGCGGCCTTACTTTATTCCTCCTGTATTGTATGTTAATAATAGTTTTTTTCTTCTTTCATATACATCAAACTAAACTGTGAGGGTAAAAGTCTCCCTAACAACATCTTATAAAACTAAACAGAAGAGTTTCCCCTTCAAAAATTTCTGTACTTTAACGAAACTATTTGCTGTGCCTCACATTATACTCTCAATATGTAAGAGGATTTGTATTTTTGATGAAAATATGAACCAAATTAATACACAAATCAAATCAAATATTATATTGATTTTTGCAGAAAAAAATAAATTTTCAGCAAGAAGGTTTTATTAATATGCCTAAGAAAAAAACTGCAGAACGATGAACAACTGTGAGAATCAGTTACTTACCAAAATCAAGGTTAGGATTTTTCCATTAATTAATCCATCTAAAAATTGTTAGTAGTAATTGTAGCGAAATTTTTTTCTCCTTATTTTTCTAAAAATTTTTGAAAATTTGAAATTTCAAGTTTATTATTTCTAAATTATTGTTCATCAGGATTTTTAAAACACTTTTTTTAAGCCATAAATTTTCACCATGCAACACGAATGGTTGGAAACGAACTGTTTGGTCAGAAAGGTTTTTAAAAAAAATTGAATCATTCATAAATCAATCATAAAGCGAAAATAAAATGTCGTTAAAGCAAAAGTTTCATATTTTTGATGATTTTTGGATGAAATACAGGATTTTGGGATTTTTTATAATGGAATGCTCCATGTACAAAGATATTTTACAATTTTTATTCTATTCTATTTTTTGTTATTCTATCGTTACCTAAATGTGTCTAAAAAAAATGTATGGAAATGAGTGTTCAACTTAATATTTAGAAAAAAAATGTATTAATCAATATATTTAGATTTACACATACCATTCTTATTTTTGAAACGTTTGTAAAAAAAAATTATTAAAGTATTTAAATATAATTTTTATTAAATTAACTCGTTATTCATCTAGGATACAAGGTATGTTTTTCCGACAGTTGTATGTACTATAAAAATGAAGCTGTAAGTATCATTTACTCATCAATGAATGCTTTGTTGTGTATAATTTGATTTGTTATGCTACTTGATTAAATGGTATACAAACGCATCTGCGTAACTTTTTTCTAAAATAAAGTATAAAGTGAAAGAGGGGATTACATATTTAGAGTTAAGTTTGTTGCAATATATTTCTGAGGAAAAATGTTTCTTATTAATTTTTAAATACGAATTTCATAACCAGAACAGTTTAAATTTAAACAAAATGTTAAAATGTTTTAACGAGAAACTTTTTTGTTTTATTTTATTGCAATTAAAATCTATTTCCATTTGTATTTTTTTGACAACTTTAGAACAGAAATAAGCCTAACATAAAATAGTACATATTTTTATTATTATATTTAAAAGTTTGTCATAAAAACTAAAATCTAAGGCACAGGTAACAAACAGAAACACATACACTTTGCAATTTTATCTCCAATTTCATGTGAATTATTTGAGTTTTTCTTGAGGTGTTACAAAAATTTCCACGAGAACTTTACGAGTTTTACAAAGTGTTCCATGATTTTACTGATTTTCATCGTCTCAAGAGAAGTATCGTTTCTCAATATACCTATTCACTTTGATAATGACGATTATGTTGCACAAAATTTGCCCGACCTTTGAGGTGTAGAACGAAGTCTACGGATACCCAAGGAATTTTATAAAACTTTGAATTAAACCTTTTTACAAAATTATCATGAAAATTCAACGTAAAAAAATATCAACTGTTTTAGATAAAAATTCACCGACGGAATTACAAATTATTTACTATTTTTTATCAGATTTATCAGTTTTTTTATTTTTTGAAGTTATTCCACAGTACCTAGTATTTATAGTAATTTTTGTTGAAAAAAATACTAAGAAAACTAAATTTATTTCTTCAATATACTTAGGTAAATAAAACTTAGAAAAAAGTTACTAATTTTTACCAATTAGTCGATTAAGAACACGGTTGCTATATCTGATTTTTCGTTTCAGGAATAAATTTGGGAAATCTAGGGACTTTTCCAATTTCCAAAACAGGGTATACCAGGGATATGACAAAACATTAAATTAACAATGACCAACATGAAAAATTCTCAAGATTCTTAATATTTTTGTACCTCAACTCAAATAATGTAAAGTGGATTTTCACAATGTTTTTTCAAAAAATATTCGCTTAGCTTACAAGAAACGTATGTGGGCGAAGGTCTGGGGTTGGAATGTTAAAAAATCTTACTAAAATTAGGATATACCAAGGTATTTACTATAAAAAAGTAATAGAGTGACCAATTAATTAAAAATGTTTAATGTTTACAAATCATGCAAATAATAATTGATTATCCATGCTTCCATTATTTATTTACTGAAAAAGACATGTACTTCAATACTTTCCAGATTTTTCCAGATTCTATGATGGATTTAATAGTATCAAATTATTTAGGTATTTAATTAAAGACGGGTAATAAAAAGACTTAGGCTGATACAATTAACAAAAATGTTTCAGGTTTCATAGACCTTCTGAACATTAGGAGAATATCGATTATCTTACAGAGTAAAAAAGTACACTTTTCGGTTGAGATTTTTTACATGATTTTAAACGTCGAATTTGAAAATTGGAAGGGATGGATATTTTTCTTTTTAAAATTGATATTTCTTTAAAAAAAATGTTAAAATATTGTAGTTTTTTTTTATTTTGACGAAAATGTTGATGTCTTTCAAAAGGTTTTCGGTCAAAAATGTATCAAAATTTCAAAAATTTCTTACATTTTAGATACTCTATATTAGATAATAACTTCTCAAAAAGGATCTATAAAAAATTGAGTGGAAGGAAATTGAAAACATTTTTGAAAGTTGTATCAGCCTTATCTTCAATTTTTTTCTGGACAGTTTTTATTATTTAAAACTTTGGTTCTATTTTCCCAAAGCCGAATTTCGAAATTGAAATTGAATGAAAGAAAATTTTCCATGTTAAAAATAAATTTGGTGTTTAAAAATTATGTAAGTGTAAAGTTTAGAGAGGAGTAAGTCTAAAGTTAAGAGAAACATTCAAAACTTTGTTCTTCTTCGATTTTTCGACTTGCCAAATGCTCGAGCTTTCTGAGGCCTGTTTTGCCGTCAGGCTCGAGCTTCAAGCCTTAACACTCATACAGAAAAACTCTAAGCCTTTAAATTTTCTTTAAGTTTTTGGTATATTTGTTTGAAACTGAAATATATGCTTATTTTTATATTTTTTAAGTATTTGAGATTATTTTATTAAATATTTTCTTAAATGATTGGACTTCAAAGTAAATCAATAATATTGATAATTTAAGTCGAAAATTGAAAAAAAAAAACCTTTTAAAAAGGCTTAATTGTTTTAATTAAAAAGAAATGAAAAATATTGATTAAATTCTTAAATTCTTTAAATTTTTTAATTCTTTTACAATTTAATAACTAAATAGACCTAACAATTCATTACAATATCAGACAGTTGATTATACAATAGAATTCTAAAGAAAAATACCGAGAATACCTCTTTTGAGTTAGGGATCAATTAGGAAACGCAGTTTAATTTTAAAATTAGGTACAAACATTAATATTAATTCAATAACATTTGACGTCTTTTTCAGTGAATTTTTAATAAATTAAATCCCGGGCGAAAAGGATAAATCGCACAACTAACATTTTTGTCAAAATTGAGTTAAGAATGAGAAAATATGCTTAAAGACGAGTATTTTGAGATACATTGAGAGATTTTCAAAAATTTTTAAAAAATACCAGTTTTATTTCAATAGAAAGAATAGACGAAAAGGATAAATCGCACAAATGCATGAAAATTGGTAATAAGTCAAATATAAAAATTTCTCCAAATCGTTTTTTGTTCATGTTTTTGTGTTGTTTATGCTCTGTTATTACATAAAAAGTCAACTTGAACCAAAAAATTTGGAAAAATATTAAAATTGGAAAACTTAAAAAATCTCATTTTTATATGAAATTTTGTGCAATTGTGCGATTTATCCGTTTTCTCAATAAAAAATTTCCAAAAACTACCCCTTAGAGATTAGATAAAAAAATTTTCTGTACAAAAAGTGTTTTTAGTGGCCAATTATTTACTTTCGTAAGTTTAAAAATGAAGAAATAGTTTTTAAAAAAATTTTTACAGCTCAAAAACCGTAAAAAACTTTAAATCGATTTTTCTCAGTTTGTTAAAAATGTTAGTTGCGCGATTTATCCTTTTCGCCCGGGAAATACTTTAATTTTTAAAATTATTTAACATATTTTTTACTTTTCTTTTATCCTTCCTTCAAAATCGTAATTACACTGATAACTAAGCTGTGCTGTCTTTTGCGCAATTTCAAAAATTAACCCAATTAAAATAAAATTATATTTTTTTAATTGTTAAGTGTCTATGGCGCCATCCATTTACGGCGTCGGAAGTTTGAGGGGGGGTGGGGGTCTATGAGTTTCCGATGGATTTCGACGAAGGGGGAGGGGGGGTTAAAAGGAAAATACGACGTCGCATAAGTTCTCTATAGTTAAGATTTTTTGTTTCAATTTTTAAAAAATATTTAAGTGCTTCAACATTTTTTGATCTGTTTTTCAACTTACTGAGTACACATGTACAATTTTTCACAAATTTCCATAAAAATTTGAGCTAATTTTTAACAATTTTTCTTGAAAAAGGGGGGGGGGGGAGTATTTTTCTAAAAGGTACGTCGTAAATTAGGGGGGTCTTTAAATTCCGACGGTTTCCGATGATAGGGGGGGTGGGGGTCAAAAAATGTCCCTTTTTATCCGACGCCGTAAATGGATGGCGCCCTATAACCGTAAAATGCGTTTTCAGATACCAAAAATTAAACATTAAGCATTAAGTTTTACATTAATTAACATTTTTGCGATCATCCAATTTTAAACAAAAAAAAAAAAAACAAAATTATTTGTGAAATGTTCATATGTAGTTTAATTCTTACCTATTGAAATCTAAGAAACCTTCCATCTAGACTATGAAAAAATAAGAAACTTAAAAGTTTTTGTTTTACCAAAACTCTGTGGCAATTAATTTTTCGAGTTTTTTTAGGAAAAAGATTAAAAATGTCATAAATTTTTTTTTATTTTTGTGTTTGTTTGCGATTATATGTTTCATGGAGAAAAATGATGTACTCAAGACGACAAACAATCGTAAGTAGTAGAAAAATGTCAAAAATCCATCGCCAGAAAATTTCGCTAGAACAAAAGTTTCTTATATTTTATGCTCTTGATAGAAAGTTTCTTAGATTTTTGACTTGGCGAAGTTGTGCCTCCTCGTAAAATGACCCATACGCTTGTTTAGTGTTAGAAAAGTTCGTGTACATAAGAAACGTTAACTAAAACGAGGAATACAATTAAAATCAAAGAAAAAAATACATGTTCATAATTAATTTTATTTACACTGATATACATATACATATAAATTTATATATATATATATATATTTATATATAAATATATATATTATTATATAAATATATATTATATATAATTTATTATATATATATATATATATATAAATAATATTATATTACATACTATATTATATAAACATCAAATATTATTAATTTTAAAGTTTCTAATCATTATAAGATTTATATTATTATTTTTTTTTAAATACATCAGTAAATGTTTCATAAAAGTGTTCCAAAAACTAACTAGTTTTGAGTACTAAAAACGAGAATCTATATCTCCCAAGGTTTTCACTTCAAAATTGGAAACAGAAAATGCTTTTGGAACACCCTAATTTTATATCTATAAATTAGAGAGAATTATTTTAGCATATTTTTTTTTTAATAAATTTGGTTACTTTACATTTTACCCCAAGGAATACAATTTATTCATAATTTTTATATTTATTTATAATTTTTTATTACTTTTCAATCCAATATCGTTTTTATATTATTTTAGAGCTTTTTGTGCTGTATCAAAAACATATAAAGTACATAATCATTACGCATTTACAAAAGTAAAAAATAAAACAACATGAAATTGTAATAATGTATCGACAATCTTTATTTTGAAAAATCTTATCACCTTTTTTTACTACTTATCGTAAGATCAAGTGGTTCCTCTAAAGTTGGTACCAAAGACATGGAATGATTGATCATTGGTTGTAGCTTAAAATATTCAGACTGTTTTGCTATAAATGAGGAAAATAATGCCGAAAGTTTATACATTTTCTCAAACTCTGCTTCAGTTGTAAAACTTTTTAGTGGGGATTTCGTATCATCATTTCTGCTAATATGTTTTTCCTTAGTTTTGCAATAACTCTTTTCTAAACTATCCGCTATACTATTACCACTATTTTCTAACACTTTTGTTGCATCCGTGTTAATTGATTTTATACATTTTTTAGAACTAACGTGACTTGAAAATGAGCCAGAATGTGTGAAACGACGACCGCAATGTTTGCACTCAAACGGCTTCTCACCAGAATGAATTCTCAAGTGTTCTTTCAAATGATGTTTAAACTTAAAAGCTTTTTCACATTGGTTACATTTAAAGCGTCGTAATGTGTCAGAATTATCATGAGTAAGCATATGGCGATGTAATCTATAAACATTTGCAAAACGTTTGGAACACATCTGACAAGTCTAAATATTAAAAAAACGAATTTCATCATTAGTTTTCAACTTATTCTATTTTGATCTTTGATAACTTACTATTTCTTCAGTTTCAGACTTCCGATCAGTTTCTGAATGGCTAGAAGTTGAAGAGTTCGGTGAACCAATTTTTGTAACTGAACTAGAAAACATATCACGATATCCACCAACGAATGGAAGACAATTGTTATTTAAAATAAATTCCATTATAAACTGTATGTTAATTTGAGCTTAAAAACTGTTTTTTATATTTTAAATATTTTAATTATTTTATTTAGTTTACTATTTGTTGAAAAATCTACTTTTAATTTTTTTTTTACTTCCATCGATTAATTGTTTCTACACATTACACTTTCGCAAACTTTTCAAATATTTGCTTAATTTGATTTCTACATGCTCTGTGTGTCATATAAAGTTATAATTATTATATTATAATTTATATTAGTCATCATTTTCTATAATTTTATTTTCTATTATTTTTATAATTTGTTTTTCTTGAGTGTTTCTTTTCCGACGATGTAAATGAAACTGTTTTCCGAATACTGCTTTGCTGTTGTTTGGTGTGAAAAACAAAATCTTTTATATTAAAACGGCCCAAAAATATAGAGATGGGGGAGTTTGATTTGAAAAGAGTAAAATGAGAGAGTTTTATTGCAACAGCGTTGCACAACGATATAAACTTCAGTCAAATTTCAAATAACTATATATATAATGAAAAAAATAGGTAGGTATATACATTTCAAAAAGATTAATCCAGTAGTAATTAAATACAAATTGTTTTTATAGTATGAGGTAAGTTTTTTTTTTACAAAATAAAATAAATACCTAAATTAGTTTTATATATGCTAAGAACAAAACAAAAACAAGTCTATTTAGTCATTATTTGACAACTTAGAAATCATAATTTAATTGTTCATGTAAATAATGCTTAAAAATACTCATTTTATTTTACTCTAGCCCGTCGGAGATCGTCTAATAATGTAAATTTAAAATTGGGCGTTATAATATTATGTCAAAAACACCTTATAGGTGGGTGGTCCTTAAAACATTATTTACTCTAAAAAGAGCACCTTGGTATTTAAAAGAAATTGAAATATGCACATTTGTGGTATGTCATTTAATTATGCCCAATTACAATATGTAGTAGTGATTATGATTCAAGGTACTTATTTAATATTTAAATATTTTTTTTTCGTGCATTCATATCAATCAATCATAAATTTTTAAACATTAACTATTTGATTAATTTTAAAGCAATCGGTTTTAACATCGTTTTCCTATAATGTATTTCTTATTCAAATTTCGTCACCTTTTTTGCAGTTTTTATAATTTTAATAATTATATAATAATAATAAGTTTAAGAATTCCATTTTTTTTTCGTAAAGAATATGGAGTATGTCATTCTAAAAAATACCGAAATCCCGGATTTTAAATTTACTTATAAAAGTTCAAAATTGATTGTTTTATCTTGATGTCTAAATAATAATAAAATAATAAAGTTTTTATTAATAATTAAATAAAAATAATAATGGTTAGAATTTTTTTAAAAACACAAAAATATCAAATGGTTAGCCTTTCTGATTAAACGGTTCGCTTCTAACCATATGTTCCATGGTATACATCAATTAAGTCGAAAAACAATCCTGATGAACAAAAATTGAAAATTGAAAATGAACAAACATATGAAACTTGACCTTTTTTTCGCTACACGGATTTTTCACATATTTTGCAATAAAAAATTTTAAAAACTTTCATAAAATTTAAAAAAATAAGGAGAAAATCATTCACGGAAATTTTAAGGGAAAAATCAAAACCGTGATTTTGGTATTTTTTAGAATGAAATGCACCATATATATTAAAGTGAACAAAATATATTTGAGTAAATTGTTAAATTAATTAAAATATGGACGTTTTTCTTGTTATCTGAATTTCATTACTTATATACTTTGTATTTTATGTAATAGGACAAAATTATACCTATGTATGTCATCTACTGAGAATTTACTGAGAGCATGTAAAATATTCTTGTATAATAAAAGAATAAAAAAATATGTACAAATTTATTATGATAATATAATATTCTTATTAGAACTTTCGCATATAAAATAGAGGCCTAAATAGGTAGTTTATATTACTGTTTTGTTTTAATCTGATAAAAAAAAATGTGACAGAAAAAAAAATATGTACAAGTACAGAATTTCGTAGACACGCTTCAATTGAATATTTGATTAGATTTCCATATAAATAGTTGTAAGTACATATATTTCATGAAATAAATATCGCATGCGATAATAAAATATGATAAGTGAGATTGAAAATGACTTGAGATATTTTTATTGTTAAAACAATTTCTGAATCAGTCTAGCGGTTTTCCCGATGAGCTGATTCTGTGCATGATTCAAAGAATTTGAGGAAAATTTGGAAATAATAAACCTTTTGGTAGAAGTCAATATAAAAAAAAATATTTGAAACTATAATTTTTGAATATGCAAATTGAGAATTAAAAATGTAAATCTTAAGGATTATAAATATTGCGTATTTGTGTTTTATATAAATACATATTTATTATTTAACATTTTTATAGGCATATAAATTGAACAATTTCTTTTGAAATATTACGCTATTTAAAACAAAATAAAGAATTATGTTATTAATATTATTTTGTATTTTAAACAACGTAACAAACCCGAAAAATAAAAAATACTGAACGCAAATTCGGACAGGTTTCCACACTCGGCAGCTAAATTAAGAATCTTTGAAATCTTGAAACATAGAACCGATGTAGTTATTGTATTGTTATGGCCTGTTTTAAAATTCGTGTTAGGTATATGCTCCATGGAAAAAGATATGCAAGTCGAATGCAATATACATGTCAATTTACATGCATATCAATAGACGAAAGAACCCTATAAAAAGTTTTTTTTTATTTTCAATTTTTCAATTTTTTTTACATAAAATTTGGAAAGTTTATTTTATTGAAATTTTGATCTTTTTGATTGCCAAATTGGGGATAGATTGTATTTGCAAATATGTGTTGATTTACATTTGATTTCGATTATTCATCTGTACTGACGTATAAATACAGACATTCATACTTTTGGAATTGATAAAAACAAAACAAAAATTTTCGTTATCGTTTGTCCTGGAATAATTGACATATTACTGCTATTGCCACGAATTACATTTTATCTTCTTTTTAATGACTAATAAGTTGTCATCAAGCCAACTTTATAAGCAATTCTTATACAAATTTTATCATTTGATTGTTAATTTCAAAATAATTTACTATTATTTATTATTTACATAGAAAACAAATTTCTTAAAAAGACACACAATATTTTTATGTCTTTTTCATTTTTTTGTTTTGTTTTCAAATTAAGAAGATTAATGTATATGTTAAAATAAATAAGTTTTTTTCATAAAAGTATAATAATATTTAAAAATCACATTTTTTTGCAGTAAAAATTGAATATGGAAACAGGAAGTTGATCTTTCGTGAAAATGTTTGAGAAAACTCATGAAAACTTTGTACAAATCTTCTAATGAATATTTGAAATGATGTTAAGGTGGTGGCGGATTCTTTGGCAATGGGGACGAATCTCGGGGCCTAAGGATGCAGCCTCATTAGCCCCTCTCACACAAAGTAATTGTACTATTGTTAATTAGTCAAATGTCTACTTATCTTGTTCTGAGACAGTAGTGTACCTATCATAAAACAGTATGCACAAGTACAACTAGACTAGTTGTTCCCTATAAAACTTACTTGATCATTAATATTGCTAAAAATTATATTGAAAATATTGATTGCAATGCAAAAACATTCAAAAGTATAAAATTTTGTAGAACATTTTTTTCATAGTCGAAGGTATTTGATTTTTTTTTTCTTAAATCTGTTCATATTATTATTATCATATATATTTGACTTGTTACTTATTTTAGCTACTAAGAGAAAGGTGTGAGAGGAGTATGAAACATGTAACAAATTCATAAATGTCTTTAAGAGACAATGTCCTAATATCTGATACAATTTTGAACTCAAAAATTTTTTCTTGCAATTTTTATGATTGATTATGATAATTCAGATCAAAACAAGCAAAAATGCTGAATAAACTTGACCTCTATCTCAAACCAGTGCTGAGATACGGGGCTTCAAAGTTGGGCTCTGACAGACCCCCCTAAAATGACAATCCCTATGTAGTTCTTTTGTTTGTTGTCCAATCTCAATGAAACTTTGGGATCAAATAGTGCTTGATAAGAGCTACTAACTCCATGCGGAAGAATTCAGTAAGACACTCCATACATGTAAATTCGATTAAACAACTCAAAACATGCGAAAAATCAATTTAAAGCTCGAATCGAAAGAATCGAAAAAATTTGACCAAACCTTCTAATTAATACGAACCAATACCCTATTTTTTTCAAAAAAATGAAAGGCGAAAAAAACAGTTTCAAAGCGGTATTTTCCTTATTTTTGTAAAGATTAAATGTTGCAATAATGTAAAAAGGGTTATTAAAGTATCTTAACATTATCAACTTTAATAATTTTGGATGGCTTTGGGTCGAAAATGATAGCTATAAAATAGCTCCCTGATCCGATACGGAAAATCTAAAAATGAGGAAATTCATCATTTTTAGCCTACTTGGAAATAAAATGGTCCAGTTGATGATAAACGCAATTTCCGGGTTTGTGGAACAGTGTAATTTAATTAATAACTTGTATATCATTAAGAAATTGCTTTACTTTTCAAAAGTTGCTGTGCCACTAGAGATATGTGTTTTAGAAATAAAGAGAAAAATGCTTCAAAAAGAAAAACACCCGTTGCTATATATATTACAATATATTTTGATTGTATGAGGCCATATGCTTTCGCAAATATAATTAGTAATTTTATTTTCAACAATTCAAATTTTTAACTCTTTGAGTTTTCCTGATTATGATTTTATTATGATTTTTATGAGGGAAAGAAAAAGAATTAATAAGAACAAAAAAGAAAAAAAAAATCTTTTACGAAATTATTTCTCCTTGTTTTTCAAAATTTAACGATAGTTTAAAATATCGCAAAATAAAAAATACACGTAGCGAAAAAAGGTCGAGTAATGAAGTTCTTTATTTTAAACTTTTTTCTCATCAGGACTGTTGTCGTCTCGTATGGCTGAAAATTAACCGTTTGGTCAGAAAGTCTAAAAATATAATATTTTAATGTTTTTAAAGAGAATTTTGAATCATTTATAAAAATTTTACTTACTGAGTTTATGTTATAATATAAGCATATGTATATACAGTATCGTAAGAATATATTTAGGTAATTCTAAATTTATATTTTCAGCATAAAAAAGGAATCTGAAACTTTTCTAGTCTAGAAATTCTGCAATGATAAAAAAAATCTCAAAAATTTGCAAAGATTATTATGGGATTTTGTGGATGAATATAAAGCAAATAGGTATAAAAAAACATTTTATCGCATTTTCAGTTTTTAAAATTGCTAAGAAATGTATCTTCCGGTGTTCCTGTTCGTCGCCTCGATAAATGATCTCTAATTTGTTAAGTAAATTTGAATCATTTTTTTAATCACACATCTCCAATGTACTTTGAAAAAACTAGCTTTAGTCATAATGATCTTGGAGTTGTGCTGAAATATTTTTGGCGTAAACTATTAGTGAAACAGATAAAATCGTAGAATAATGAAAAAACTTGAAGAAATAGCTGATTTATAAGGTAACAATAATTATTATGTATAATACCTTGAACGTTGCGGGTATCACGTTTTATTATTTATACAAATTGTGTTTTAAACTTCATGAATATAAAAAATGTGACAATATCTAATTGTCTATGCACTATAAAAAATCCATGTCTCGCACGGTGTCTCGCAAACCTTCATTTCTGCGAGACACCGCGAGACACGGCGCGAGACACGGTGCGAGACATGGTGCGAGACACCAGGACAAGAAATTTGGGGGAGATAAAATTTTTAATTTTCAATATTTTTTAAAAATTTTTTTAAAAACTTTTTTGATGGATTATGATTAGAAATAGTCAAAGGAAGCGTCAAAACACAAAATTTCCTCATAAAAACTGGTTTTTGACAATTTTTAGAGATTTTTTGATAAAATTGAACAAAATCAATCGTTTTTGGCATCGCAAATTAAATTTTTAACTTCCAAAAATACTTTGGCGTCATAAGAAATCAAAAATTCAGTAAAAAATTTTATGTTTTCATCATTTTTTTGAATTTTCAAAATTTTTACGGTGTCTCGCATCATGTCTCGCGCCATGTCTCGCAAATTTTCGGGCTTGCGAGACATGGATTTTTTATAGTGTGAGTTTTATTGAAAATTAAAGTCAAAATGGACACTATACTTTATTGTACTTTATGTTTTAATATGTAATATGTAATTAATCCGTATCAAGTTTATTTGATGATTTATTTTTTATACATATATATAAAAACAATTTACTAAAACAGTTTTTTAATTTGAAAAAATAAACTATCTGTTAAAAAACTTTCTTATTGTTTTTGCTTTTTTACCAAATTTATATTGTATTCGAAAAGAAATATTGCTGCTAACAAATAATCTCCGAAACTATGTGTTTCATAGATGATCTACTCGAGTAGCGCACAATGTTAGTTTTCAATTAAAGCTTGTAGAATACAATAAAAAAACAAACCAATCGTCGAAAGCTCATTGAATTTGTTTAAAAAAAAAAAGATTAATGAAAACCAAGTTTCCAGATTTAACACAATTGCCCAAAATGTATATCACTTTGACCAACGAGAAACTCTTAATATGATACATATTTTAAGAGAGGAAATTGTTTCATAATTTATATCGTTAGTTTTTTTTTCATTGTCCTTGGAGTTAACTTGTTTCATACATAATTTTATTTTTTTTTTAAATTTTTTTCTTAATATACCTAAATTTGTTTTAGAAGTTAAAAACTTATTTTTTTTTAAAATTATTTTTGCTGTACTGCAGTATATGTGGAGCAGTCGATGTGATTTAAACTTTCTGTGACAATAGTTATTACCTATGGCTCTTGTAATTTTCTGTTGAAAAAGTTGTAAAATGTGAAAATTTTTGTTAAAACTGTTGAAAAAATAATTTGCTTAGATTTGAAAAGGTATACCACCAATAAATATTTAGTAATTTTCATTCAAAATGAGTAGACTTTATTAATTGGTTACCAATAAACTAATAAAACTTAATACGTTTATTATATTATATTAATTTTACTAATAATTAATACCAAAAATCTGTTAAAATCAACTATTTTAACTAATTAACAATCAGAATAGTAAAAATCTCAGTAAAAACTCAGTACATCTATATATATAACTCAGTTAGGCCGCTCCAAATGAAAATCAAAAATAAAGTCCAAAATTTTTGAAAATAAAATGGGGGGGGCAAAATAAAAAAAAAAATTTTTGAAATACTTATTTTCATACAAAACGACAAAATTTTAGCAATTTTTGATCGTTGATCAACATTTTTGTTGTTTTTTAATAATCTTCTTTGAAACTTTCAAATTAAAAATTGATTTAAGATCATTTTAAGTTAAAAATTTAAAAATTAAAATTTCATAAAAAATAACTGTCAAAAAAATTTGAAAAAGAAATTCAGTAATTTTATGAAAAATTTTTTTAGAGAAAAAAATTAGAGTCAAAATATGATTTTCAAAACAAAAATTAAAATAATTGAAAATTTTTTATAAATTTTTTTGCAAATTTCTTGAAAAATTATGAAAATACAACAAAAAACGATCAATTTTGATGAAATTTTTAACTTTTTTTTTTATTTTGCCCCATTGGATTTTTTGACTTTTATAATGGGGCACCGGACTTTATTTTTGATTTTCGTTTGGAGCGGCCTTATATATGATAAATAAAAATGTACACGTACAGCTTGAAGGGGAGCCTAATGGAAATGAAGGCGAAAGTCGCGGGTTCTTATCTCATCTAAATATTTAAAAAAATAATTAAAAAAAAATAAATAAAAAATTTAATAAAAATGTTTAAAATAAAAATGATTTAAAAAAAAATAAGGCCGCTCCAAATTTTTTTCTATGTTTTTGTCCCCTGCCCCATTTTAAAAGCCGAAAATCCAATGAGACAAAATAAAAAAAAAAGTTAAAAATTTCATCAAAATTGACCATTTTTTGGTACTTTTTCTTACTTTTTCAAGGAATTTTCAAATTTTTTTAAAAATATTTTCAACTTTTAAAATTTTTTGTGTTGAAAATCGAAATTTTACAAGAATTTTCTTCTCTAAAAATATTTCCTAAAAATTATTTTTCAAAAATTTTTGACGGTTATTTTTATGAAATTTTTTTGTTAAAATTTTTAACTTGAAATACTTTCGAATCAATCTTAAATCATCAAATCTAAATGTAGATACCATAAAAACATCTAAAATATTCATGAAAGACCAAAATTTGTTAAAATTTTGGCATTTTATATAAAACAGTATTTCAAAACTTTTTTTTTTATTTTGCCCCCCCCCATTTTGAAAAAAATGTTTTGGGACAAAAACATCGGAAAAAATTTGGAACGGCCTAAATAATAAAAAAAAAAAATTATTGACTTATTTTTTATATTTTGTTTATAATAATCATTAGAATTAAAAATTTTTGAGCATTAGAATCGAAAAAGTTGTGAAAACTATTAAAATTAAAAAAAAAATACAAAAAAAAAAGATACAAAAAAAAACATTTTAAAAAACTCTATTATACAAGAATTTTTAAACTTCAAAAATAGGTTATAGGTTGATTGGATATTCGTCAAAATAAAAACTAAAAATGAAAAAAATATATATATAAAAAAAATTTGTTTGACAACAAAAATTTTCTAATAAAACATTTATCTCAGTTTATGTTAGTGTATATTTAAATATTTCTGCATCATTAGATTTTTGAAATTTACACTGGGATTCGGTTTGAATTTTTCGTTTTTATTTCGAACTATTTTTTTTGTCAAACTAGTTTTTTCTGTGCATTGAGATTATTTTACAAATCATTTTAAAAATTTACCTTGATTTTACAAATGGAACCTAAATGAAGCAAAATCAGCATGACCTTCGAAGATACGAATCTTCTATCTCTTAAACCGTGAGAGAGGTACGAAACGAGTTACAAACCTCTTATTGACAGAATATAAAAGATCTATTAAAATGAATAAAAAACTAAATTTACTATAAAACTATACTTAGGCCGATACAATAATTCAAAATGTTTCAGATTTCATAGACCTTTTGAACATTAGGTAGGATGTATATCGAGTATCGAGTATCTTACAGAGTAAAAAAGTAAAATTTTATGTTTTTTTCAATCAATTTTAAAAATTAGGAGGGATGAATATTTTTTTTTCTCAAAACTGATAATTTTTCTCAAAAAACTTTAAAAATGTATGAAAAAATTGAATTCTAAACTGGTTCTAACGGAAACTTTGACTATTTAAAAAAAAAAATTAGGTCAAAAATGTACTAAAATTTGAAACATTTCTTACATTTTAGATATTCGATATCCCACCTAGGATTTTCAGAAAAAATTAGATGGGAGGAAACCTGAAACATTTAAGACTCTTGTTTTGGCCTTACCATAACTAAACCAGATCAAGCTGTATCCGTACAGCGTACGTTCAACGGTACCGCATTTCAGGTGTATAAGTTTAATGTTGTTATTTAATTGGGATATTTTAAATTTAATTATTTACCCGGAATGTCTCGCAATGCACTCGGAATGCACCCGGAATGCACCCATTTTGAGTGCATTTCGAGTACATTCCGGATATTCCGAGTGCATTCCGAATGACATTCCGGTTGCATTCCGGTTGCATTCCGACATTCCAATGACATTCCGGCTGCATTCGGACATTCCGATGAGATTCCGGCTGCATTCCGACATTCCGTTGACATTCCGGCTGCATTCCGACTGCATTCCGGCTGCATTCCGGGTGCATTCCGATGACATTCCGGCTGCATTCCGACATTCCGATGACATTCCGGGTGCATTCCGGCTGCATTCCGCATTCCGGCTGCATTCCGACATTCCGAATGACATTCCGAATGACATTCCGGCTGCATTCCGACTGCATTCCGGCTGCATTCCGGGTGCATTCCAATTAGGCCACACATGACGTACGACATCTCCAGCATAATACCGCATTTTTTCTTCGAAATGCGGTAAAAACTATTAGTTAGGCCGCTCCAAACGAAAATCAAAAATAAAGTCCGATGCCTCATTATATGCTTTTTTATTTAAGTTCCAATGTTTTCTGTCATTCTGTCTTGGTGTCACGCTTTTAGTTCTCTACTGCCCTCAAGATGGCGCTGTTACTTTACAGTGCATTTAAGTAGCGTGCCCGTTGTTAATTCTGAGAGACCCTGAATGTGTATTGGGACAAGGTTTTAGATTGTGCATTGGGGCAAGGTTTTAGAATGTGCATTGGGGCGAGGTTTTAGAATGTGCATTGGGGCGAGGTTTCAGAATGTGCATTGGGGCGAGGTTTTAGAATGTGCATTGGGGCGAGGTTTTAGAATGTGCATTGGGGCGAGGTTTTAGAATGTGCATTGGGTCTTCATAAAATGTTCGAGAAACTTCATAGAAGCTTCGAGAAACTTCATAGAATGTTCGAGAAACTTCATAGAAGCTTCGAGAAACTTCATAGAAGCTTCGAGAAACTTCATAGAAGCTTCGAGAAACTTCATAGAATGTTCGAGAAACTTCATAGAAGCTTCGAGAAAGTTCATAGAATGTTCGAGAAACTTCATAGAAGCTTCGAGAAAGTTCATAGAAGCTTCGAGAAACTTCATAGAATGTTCGAGAAACTTCATAGAAGCTTCGAGAAACTTCATAGAATGTTCGAGAAACTTCATAGAAGCTTCGAGAAACTTCATAGAAGCTTCGAGAAACTTTATAGAATGTTCGAGAAACTCCATAGAAGCTTCGAGAAACTTCATAGAAGCTTCGAGAAACTTCATAGAAGCTTCGAGAAACTTCATAGAAGCTTCGAGACACTTCATAGAAGCTTCGAGAAACTTTATAGTATGTTCGAGAAACTCCATAGAAGCTTCGAGAAACTTCATAGAAGCTTCGAGACACTTCATAGAAGCTTCGAGAAACTTCATAGAAGCTTCGAGAAACTTCATAGAAGCTTCGAGAAACTTCATAGAATGTTCGAGAAACTTCATAGAAGCTTCGAGAAAGTTCATAGAAGCTTCGAGAAACTTCATAGAATGTTCGAGAAACTTCATAGAAGCTTCGAGAAACTTCATAGAATGTTCGAGAAACTTCATAGAAGCTTCGAGAAACTTCATAGAAGCTTCGAGAAACTTCATAGAAGCTTCGAGAAACTTCATAGAAGCTTCGAGAAACTTCATAGAAGCTTCGAGAAACTTCATAGAAGCTTCTAGAAACTTCATAGAAGCTTCGAGAAACTTCATAGAAGCTTCGAGAAACTTCATAGAAGCTTCGAGAAACTTCATAGAAGCTTCGAGAAACTTCATAGAAGCTTCGAGAAACTTCATAGAATGTTCGAGAAACTTCATAGAAGCTTCGAGAAACTTCATAGAAGCTTCGAGAAACTTCATAGAAGCTTCGAGAAACTTCATAGAATGTTCGAGAAACTTCATAGAAGCTTCGAGAAACTTCATAGAATGTTCGAGAAACTTCATAGAATGTTCGAGAAACTTCATAGAAACTTCGAGAAACTTCATAGAATGTTCGAGAAACTTCATAGAAACTTCGAGAAACTTCATAGAATGTTCGAGAAACTTCATAGAATGTTCGAGAAACTTCATAGAAGCTTCGAGAAACTTCATAGAATGTTCGAGAAACTTCATAGAATGTTCGAGAAACTTCATAGAATGTTCGAGAAACTTCATAGAATGTTCGAGAAACTTCATAGAATGTTCGAGAAACTTCATAGAAACTTCGAGAAACTTCATAGAATGTTCGAGAAACTTCATAGAAGCTTCGAGAAACTTCATAGAATGTTCGAGAAACTTCATAGAATGTTCGAGAAACTTCATAGAATGTTCGAGAAACTTCATAGAATGTTCTCGAAACTTCATAGAATGTTCTAGAAATTTCATAGAAGCTTCGAGAAACTTCATAGAAGCTTCGAGAAACTTCATAGAATGTACGAGAAACTTCATAGAAACTTCGAGAAACTTCATAGAAGCTTCGAGAAACTTCATAGAAGCTTCGAGAAACTTCATAGAAGCTTCGAGAAACTTCATAGAATGTTCGAGAAACTTCATAGAAACTTCGAGAAACTTCATAGAATGTTCGAGAAACTTCATAGAATGTTCGAGAAACTTCATAGAATGTTCGAGAAACTTCATAGAATGTTCGAGAAATTTCATAGAATGTTCGAGAAACTTCATAGAAGCTTCGAGAAACTTCATAGAATGTTCGAGAAACTTCATAGAAACTTCATAGAATGTTCGAGAAACTTCATAGAATGTTCGAGAAACTTCATAGAAGCTTCGAGAAACTTCATAGAATGTTCGAGAAACTTCATAGAATGTTCGAGAAACTTCATAGAATGTTCTCGAAACTTCATAGAATGTTCTCGAAACTTCATAGAATGTTCTCGAAACTTCATAGAATGTTCTAGAAATTTCATAGAATGTTCGAGAAACTTCATAAAATCTTCGAAAATTTTTTAAAACCTCATAAAATTTTAAGGAAAAATTACATCTTTTGTAATAACTAAAAAGTATAAAATAAAAAATTATAAAAAAAAATATTTTAAAAAGATGCTTTTTTATTTGGGGCCCTAAAAAGTTGAAAATAAATGAAAGTTTTTCAAAATTAAGCAAAAGAAAAAAGCATGCGAGGCCAAAATAAGTGAGAATAACTTCAAATGTAAGTGAAAAGTAATTGAAATAAAATTGTTGGACTCGAATGTCTTTTTTCTTTTGCTTAAATTTTGAAAAACTTTCATTTATTTTCAACTTTTTAGGGCCCAAATAAAAAAGCATCTTTTTAAAATATTTTTTTTTATAATTTTTTATTTTAAAAGTCAAAAATCGAATGGGGAAAAATAAAAAAAAGTTAAAAATTTCATCAAGACATTTTCAAAAAAGTTATAAAAAATTTTCAATTATTTTAATTTTTGTTTTGAAAATCATATTTTAACTTGAATTTTCTTCTCTAAAAAAATTTTTCATAAAATTACTGATTTTTTTTCAAATGTTTTTGACAGTTATTTTTTATGAAATTTTAATTTTTCAATTTTTAACCTAAAATGATCTTAAATCAATTTTTAATTTGAAAGTTTCAAAGAAGATTACTAAAAAAACAACAAAAATGTTGATCAACGATCAAAAATTGCTAAAATTTTGTAATTTTGTATGAAAATAAGTATTTCAAATTTTTTTTTTATTTTTTTGGGGGGGCCCCATTTTATTTTCAAAAATTTTGGACTTTATTTTTGATTTTAATTTGGAGCGGCCTTAATTGGTTCCGAAAATAGTCGATATTAATGTAGAAAATAGAAAAGATTTTTGAGATGATTTATGTAATTCAGGGATTCCAGCGTTTGAAATCCACGGAAAAAATGGGATTTAAATAAAATTAAGTGAAAAAAATAAGTGAAATAAAATTAGTTGACATAGTTTTATGTTACAAAAGTCTTCAAATTATCATACTGTGTACAAAAATTTGAGCATTAGTTTAATTTCTAAGTTTTATTGAAATTTTAAAATCGTGTTTGAAATCCACACGGCGTTTTGGAATTTTTTTTCCAACAAACTTAAATTTTAAATTTCTCTTCGTTTTTAAATTTTAAACAAATTTGAGTGATTACAATTGTTTTAAAACGTGCATTATTAGCGTATTGCACATTTAAAACTAGAAAATTGTTAGTAAAAAAAATTTTTTTGGACCAAAAACTAGCGTTTGAAATCCACGCGTTTGAAATACACAAAATTCCCGTGCATGAAAATTATTAAAAATAATGCTTTACAAGCCTTATTGGAACTTCAAAACTAATTTATCTTCTTATTTTAGCATTTCTTTTGAAAATTTACCTCGACTTTGGATCATTTTCGTAATAATTTCAAAAAAAAATTTGTTTTTTATTATTTTCATCAGATATTTGGCAAATATTGCTTATTTTTGAGTTTTCTTCTTAGTATTACAATTTTTTAACATTTTTTTGTTACTAAAAAGACATAAGCTATTAATAGTATAATTTATCTTAGATTAAAATGCCATTTATGAAGAAACAAAAATTTTCATCGATTTTCACTTGATGGAAATATAAAAATTTGTCAAAATATATACTTTTCGCCCACAAGTATGGAAACATTTGACGCAAATTTTCATTAAATTTTATAAAATATACAGCTTTAAGCGATTCCTCAACAATTTTTTCAATTTCGGTAAAAAAATTTAATTCGTGTGGATTTTAAACATTTCCATATAAAATGTACGTGTTTGAAATCCACGTTTTGTCCCTTTGTAAATTTGTTTGAAATCCACGATTTTCAAACCAAAAAAAATGTTGGTTTTATTAAAGGTTCTACGATTTTTATATTAAAAATCAATAGAAAACCCAAAAAATCTCATGTTTACAAATATTCAGGTTGATTGGTGTGACAGTTTTGCCAAAAATTTAAAAAAATCATCTTTTCGCGTTTGAAATCCACACCAAATTTAACGATACAAAACGATGCCATATTTTCTTCACTGCACATTAAGAAGATATTTGGAATATGGGAAACTGTAGTGTATAGCAGTACCTTTTTGGTAATATCACCCTCCATTTTCTAACTGCTGTTTTTACCAAATTTTTTTCATTCCAAAAATCTCGAAATTTTTGTTTGAAATTTCAAACACAAAAAAATGAAAATTTATTTTAAAAAATTTTTATGTTAAACAAGGAAATTCGAAGAAATCTCTTCAATTATGTTAAATTTAGATAGTTTTCTTCATGATTGCGTATTCAGAAGTTCAAAAAGTCGTGTTTGAAAAATCCAAAAATTTCAAAATCTCCGTGGAATCCCTGTAATAAAATACATTTTAATAATAAAATTATTTTAATTACTTTAATTCTAAGTAAACATCATAACATGTTGAACTATTCAACAAAACACGGTTGTGTAATTTAGATAAAAAAAAAAACTAGTGATCAGTTGTCGAGCCGACGAACTTACGCATTTACATTTAAGATACACTTTTTCATTCAAATATTCCATACAAGATTTACAAGTTCAACCAAGCTCAACAGCGCCTTCCTCTTCTTCGAAAATGTAAATGCGCTAATTTGATCATTTTGAGGTGAAAAATGATCATGGTTTGATTTTTGATCTGATTTGCCAATAAAAACCAATAAGTATTTAAGAAAAAATCATGATAGTAGATTACCTTTTCGACCAAAAGCTATGCAATGTTTTCCGACCTTTTTAGAATAGATAAGTTGTAGTATAAATAAGTATTTAATATATATATACGAAGCAGACATTTTTTCTTAATTTTGATATAACTAGGTACTTAAAACATTATTAATGATTGTAAAATATTTCTGTTTGCAGAATGTTGGTTTTATCCATAGAGAGAGAGCTGAATTTTTATTGCCAATAACAATAAGTACATTCTAAAAGTTATTTAAAAACCATACTTTACAAATATGTCAATGAAATGATGAAACAAAAAATGAGGTCTTCAATCTCTCAAATTTTATCTTCTAGAGAGAATTTCATTGTTGCAGCGTTGTTGCTTGAACGTTTCTCTCAAAATAAAAAGACACATTTTTACGTTATCAGGCTCTCCCATGTAGGTGGAGCTATCTGGTGAAATTTTCAATTGTTTTGAGGTAATTTTGTGGGGTAAAAGTTTCACTTACCTTATTTGAATTTAGCCGTCGCTAAAACTATTTCTTATGCTGCAGAAGCTTATGAATAAATTTATTAAAGTGTAAAATATAACTAAAAAATTAGGTTTTAAAAAAGTCACTTAAAAGCTAACATTTCAAAATATGTTCATAATTAAAATAAAATAAAACTGAATCTGAGCTGAATCTGTACAATATAACTGGTAATATTGTGATGATGACATCATGTACAATTAGTAAAATATAACATGTGCATTACGCTATTAGAAAGAAATAGCTCCTGACGAGAATCTATTGGGAATTTTCAATAATTGGTTGAATTCGGATTATTGATTATTTTTTATCAATGCCTGTTTCATTTATTTTCTTGTACACTAAGTAGCCAAAATTTCAATTTATTCATTTTTATCAAAATTTGTTAACATATAAACATTAGGTGTATCATGAAAATACAGAATTGTTAAATAAATTAAGAGAATCCGCAGAGTTAAAACGTAAATGGTCTTTTAATAGGTTTAAATGCGGGTGAGACGTTTGAAAGACCTGCATAATATGTATTGTGTATTTTTAAATATTCTATGTTTAGAATGAATACTGAAAGAACGTTTTACGATATTGTATGGTTTCACATATTAATTTAAATCAATTAAGTTCAATATAAGTTTTTCAAATAGTACTTTATGAAGGTATTATATATAGTAAGTTGAATGAATTGAATGAGTACATCAATGAAATATAAAAATAAAAAAGATAAGTTATAAGAATATACATTGAAGGTGTTTAAACAAATTGTTTTATGTGAATATAACTCATGTACAATGTTAATAATTACAATGGTGCCTTTACACTGAATTATTGATTTTTAGTTTACAGAAAATATTCGTACTACGGTGACAATCAAACTAACTCATCACAAAATCCCATTAGTTTTGATTTTGAATTAGAATTTGTCAGAATATTACAAACTATGTCAAATCGATGCACCCTCTGTATTTTTGCACTCCGCATCCTACCTTTATAAATTGTCGTCGCATTAAAGAAATAAAATATTGGTCGTGTGCTCAGTTTTATAGCATCACCCTTCTTTCTAACGTATCAATTCTACAGCAATGTATTTGCACGTTTAACGACTGCATAAAGAAGTTTTTGACGATGAACGCTGATAATTTTTATTAACTGAAGCTTTGAAATAGAATTTCGTTATATGATATTTCACCACATAGGCCAACCCGGCCGTATAACATTGTTATGATAATAATGGCACACTTTTATTTAACTGAAAAAGGGATGTAAAACGAGAAAAATCATAGATACTAACTTTTAATACTAAATTTCATATTAAACCAAAGGGGAGATCGTTGTATTAGTGTGAAGGTACATATAAAATTATCAATGCTCACGGTTAATAATAAAAGGTGGACAACTGTTCAAAAATAAAAATTTAACAGAAAAATACTACTTACAAGTACTTTCTTACTTGAGTTTGAAAATGAAAAGCTTCTACAAAATATATATGTGTGAGGAAATTAGTGTGTGAAAAGTGTACTTTTTAAAACTTTAATTACCTATTGTCAGATAAAAATAATTCAAATATATTAAATTCTTTTCATTCTAAAATTTAACTAAAGGCTAGCTTTTCTTTGGCTGATATTCATTTTAACTAATTCGCATTGAAAAATAAATGTAAATTCCATGTAAAAATGAGAAACCATGTCACTTTTGTCCGTTTAATTAATGTTTTAGGTATAAGCAAACCCACCACATTTATTTTAATCTTGTATTAATTGTATTAAAAAATTGATTCGAATTTAATCATTGAAATTGAAGCTAAACTTACTTAAAGTATATTTGGTAGTCACAATCTATTGAACAAATGGTATTTAAATTTTAAAATGACACACGTTCAGTCAGGAGGGTTACCTTTACTACACAAAAAAAGAAAGGTGTCTATTCTGGTTTTAAATTTATTTTTAGCTCTCCTGTAGAGGGTGACTTTTTTTGTAAAATTGTGAATGAGATTTTTAATATACTTGGGGGTAACACATGTATGTATTTTAATTCAAATTCTATTGACACATGTACACATGACAATGCGGAAGATTTTTCATCGAGATATTCTTATTTTATTAGTAATTGAATTTTTATTACACAATATTCGAAAACTTTATAACATGTTCTTTTTGGATCATGCATCACTCACTAGAATTAAAGAAAAAGTGAATAAATTAAAATTTTCACTAATTTTTTTTTGCAATCCTCTAATATGTAGCTAATTGATAAAAAAAAAGTTTGCAATGTATTTTTTATAGCTTTATAAACAAAAGTTATTATATTTGAATTGAGGACTAGAGAAATTTTTCTCACGAACAATTATGTTGAAAACGAATCTACTTTAGAGACAAAAATGCTTCTTCTTTTAGATTTTGTAGTCCAAATATAGATATATGTACTTTATTTTTAAGTCTCATAAATTGTCAAGTGTAACATTGAACACATGTACTATTATTTCAGCGGACTCCCCTTTATATTTAAAGATATTCCCATAATATATGTAGGTATTGATCCGCCATGTGTTAATTTTTATAGTTTTAATACAAACCACCATACACCATATATATATACTATTTTTAATCATGTCATATTATAAACATTGATCTAACTGTTAAACTTTTTAGCTCATTTAATTAATATCGTGGGAATTTTTTTCTCAATTTTGTTATATATTTTATCAAATATCATCGATGAATGTTTTGAATAATTGAATAAAAAAGACAAATTTTATCATAATATTGGATTAGAATTAGGTGGGAAAAAATTACATAATAAAGTTTAAAATAATATCTTTTAAAAAGCTATGTTTATAATATAAAATATAGCATATATTTATTATTAAAGATGGAGCATTCCAAAATACCGAAAACCCGGATTTAAAATTTACTCATAAAATTTCAGATCTGATTGTTTCATCGTGATGTCCATCCAAAAATAATTCTCGCTTTTTAATATTAATCAATGATTCAAAATTTTTTAAAAACACAAAAATATCACATTTTTAGCATTTCTAACCAAACGGCTCGTTTCCAACCATATGTCAAAAATGGCAAAATATGATACTTGACCTTTTTTTCGTTTTATGCAAAATGCAAACCTTAGTTTCTAAACAATTTCTATTTTTTTTTGTATTTTGATAAATTTACATACAAAGTGTCCTATTCACTCTTAAAATTGATCAGCATATCGGAAAAACATTAATATTTGGATGATTAAAAATCCGGAAACAGTAATAAATGATGAATTTGCTTTCTGGTTATTTTTTTTTCGTTTCTTGACACATGCAACACAGATGTCAAAAAGTTTAAACAACTCTTTAAAAAGTGAAAATGCTATCTTAATATATGAGCGCCATGTTTTCTGTAGGAATGATTCTTCATTTACTATAATACATGTTTTGAAATAATCAAGTATTAAAATATACAATAAAAAAAAGTTATGTTAAAATAATTAAGAAAGCAGAATTTTTGTTTTGAAATATTTTGAACCAAAAAAAAACAATTAATTAAATATTTGACATTCGTGATATTTCTATAAAAAATGAAATATGAAAAAATTAATATTATTAACAAAAATGTGAAAAAAATAAAAAAATATATATTGTAATTTCCTAATTTATGTAAAAAATTTAATAGTTAAAAAACTTATTAACAAAACAAAAAAAAAACAAAAGCTTAGATAATATACATAATTTTATAGAATTCAAGCAAAGAATATATGTAAATATTTAAAGGCATAGTTTACCTTCTTTTATGCAAAGCTATACTTGAAACTACTTAACATGCCTACCATTAAATAACAAAAAAATGTAAGCATGAATAACAAATAAAAAAAAATATTTATATATATATATATATATATATAGAAAGAGATTTCATATATGGAACATTTGCTCACCATATGTGCTCACATTGCAATTGTTCCAATACGTATGAAAGATGTTTTTGAAACTATCAACTTATGTACCTTATATTTTGGGAAGCAAATAAAAACAATTGCATATTTATTCTCCTTCAAGATAAACTATGAAATGACTTCCTGACTATACAATAATGTATTGTTTTATACAATAATACTTCAAATGAATTCAGATACAAATTGTTAATTCAGATACAAACTTCATTTCATTCGAATGTCAAACCAATATTATGTATTTGGTTATAATAAAAACTATATTTTTAGAAATTTTGCAATAAAAAAAAAAATCCATTTGTAAAATTAGCAAATATATAACTCTTCTAAATTTCCTTTCTTTTGTAGGTTAACAGCAAACCATGCAATCATGAACTCATAATGAGAAATTTTTAGTCTTAGATAAGGTATTTTGAAACCTCTCTAAGTTTAATTTATGTTTTATGTATTAACTTAATTTTTAAAAAATACTATATTATAATTAATTTTGAATTGTTGAAATTATATAAAATTATATTTAATTTATGAAATCATATTGCTAATTTTTATTCAATCCAAATCAAATTTTAAACAACAAATTTCATTTGCAACGATGTTGAATTTTACTCTTTCTCTCGCTTAAACTTTCATGAACAACAGAAATCGAAAAAACTCCCCCCTCAATTTACTGTATCGACACTACTGTATATATTTACACAGCATCTGATCTTACCCGCCTGTTCGTTGGTTTCATATCTCTTGTTTAGTTCCATTTCTAATATTGACGCGTGAGTACATGTAATTTCCACATAGAATTTTGTATTTCCTTTTTCCAAAATAATAAAGAAAATATAACCGTGCTGCGCGTCTTAAAAACAATTTTATGGCAAATACATATACTGCTAGAATTATAAATAGAATAAAGTTATTAAAAACTCATTATTGGTGTCTTACATTATTGAATTCTACTGACTGAAAAATTAGTAAAGCGAGTAAGGATATTTTTCTTTGTGAAAAAAAAAAAATAAAAATGATAAGAAAATATAAGTGATAAAAATAGAACTAAAAAATAAAATAATTAACATTACATAAAAAAAATATGTTAATTAAATTTTTTTAAAACAAATTCAATTTCTATTTGTTTATCATAGGTGCAAAAAAAAAAATAAACTTCATAAGTGAATATGATTTACAAATCAAATACTTTCGTACAGAAAATTATGTCAACAGAACTTCCATTAAATTTTAAGTATAAATATTGCTTAGCAAAAAAGTAATTTCATTTGTAAAAAAATTAAAAACAAAATGAAAAAGTGAGTGTTTGATTGATAAGAGGCATCAGTTCACAAAAAGTTTTGTTTCCGGAAATAAAGTGTTTCATGATTTTCATATAACATCTTGTGCGACGGCCTTTCGTTAGAGCGTTATAGTTTTAATATTCCAAAACACAAAGGATATCACACCTCTAGCCACCTTTTACCATTAGGCTGATTTTGATGAAAATATTTAAAACAGCAATGTAAGTAACCACGCCCCAAATAAAATGCTACTTGAGTACCTAACCAATAATACTTTAAATTGATTGCTTCCTTTTAATATGAATTTTTATACAATTCTAAATTCATGTAAAATCTTTTGTACCTAATCAGAAAAACGATTTAATTAAACACCAAGCCACATCATATACTAGTAAAAGGCTTCTCAATCAAAACTGCTTTTTTATTTGTAAAAGTATGTATTTACTATAAATGTATTAAAGAAATGGCGTTTTTTAAAAATACTAACAAAGTAACAAGGCAGAGGTAGATTATTTCGTATTTTTTTCTGTATGTATATTCGTTTCAGTATGTGTGTCGGCCATTATTAACATTATGTAGTATTTAGTTGTTCTTTTTAATGATATATAACACACTTCAATAAATAACGAAATAAGAATATCATAAAATGGAATAAGATTTCTACATATTTTTTCCAAATAAAGTTATATAATTATATACTCACAGCAAGTTTAAAAAATTAAAAAAGAAAATTAGTCCGAGATAAATATAAAAGAGAAATTTAAAATTGTATATTCTATCGAGCTTTTATGTATAAAATAACATTGAGGGTTCAGATTATATGATAGAAGTATGTTTTTCGCAAAACTAGTTTATCTTGATGTAGGTAGCCCGTATTTATGAAATTCATACCGATCTCAAGAATTATTTAATAAAAAAAAAACTAAAATATTACAAATATATTGGTAAAACTTTATTTTAAACCGGGATTTAACTATATTGCATTAACTTTTTATATATTTATTTCAAGAAAGATTATCAAACTATTATTGCTTGAAAATGATATATGTCAAGAACTCAATATTATATGCCGAAGAAACATATTTTTTATTTTAAATTATGTGCGTTTCATATAATAAAACTCTACATGTACGATGAGTTCATCATCATTTTAACAGTTTCATTAATCTTAATTTTTATGGGTGGAGTCAAAACTTATTAGTCAGCACTGAATAATGAGGTTTCTTATCCATTTTCAAGAAATATTAAACAACCTAATTCAAAGAAACATTTTAATTTTTTATCAACATTTGATTTTACTCTCTATTTATAAATTTATGAAATACACCAAACTTTAAAAGGCAAATATTTTTAATATAATAATATATAATGATACATTTTTTTTTATTTACAGAAACTTCAGACATTGCAATTAGTAAAAATATAATTGAAATATAATTAAAATATAATTAAAATAATCGATGACGTATATGAAAAAGATGAAAATACTTTAGATTTGATAAACGACCAAAAATACTTTTTAAATCTGGACTCATCTAGCAATTTCAATTTTGGATCTACATTTTCTCTTCCTATGGCATCCAATTTCGAATATGACATGACCTCTCGTTCTTGCGTGCTCAAAGTTGGAATATCACATGCATGTATGAACTGTTCAGCTACATTCCAAGACCGGGAACAACTTGAAACACACGAGTTAATGCATTCACCGACAGGCTCAGTGGTAAGTTTAAGATTGGATAGCTTTTTTTGTAATATTGTTTTAGACTAATATAGTTATTGTTGATTATAGTTTTTGTGCCTTTTTTCTTTGAAATAGTAAATGTACTGAAAATGATAGGTATATCTATGTATCTTAACATTTTAGCATTCTTTAAGTGACTTTTAAGTGAACATACATATTTTCTAAATATTAACGGACAATCTGTCTATACTTTCAGAATTGCAAAATATGCAGCAAACAATTTGCTAATGTTTATCGTTTGCAACGTCATATGTTGAGTCATGATGAATCAGATGATCTACGAAAGTTCAAGTGTACAGATTGTGACAAAGCCTTTAAGTTTAAGCATCATTTAAAAGAGCACCTTAGAATTCATTCTGGAGAGAAACCTTTTGGATGCTCTAATTGTGGTAAACGATTTTCGCACAGTGGTTCATTCTCTAGCCATATGACTTCAAAAAAATGCATAAATATGGGATTAAAGATCAATGAATCAAACGAATCTTCAACAAACAAAAATGAAATTGGTTACTTAGGTATTGATGCCCAACAATTTTTGCCATTTTCCAATAGCAACGCTGCTGCAGCTTTTCTTGCATCATTTCCGAACCCATTTTTGTCTATAGCTCCTTTAAATCCAAACCCTTTTAGTATTCAACAACTCTTAGAACAATCTGCTGCTATTTTAAACAAACATAATGTAAAAAAACAAGAAGAGAAAAATATAAGCTCAGACACAGAAGATATGAATGCAGATGAAGTAAATGATGAAGAACGGCTCGTCATGGATATAAATGACCCAAGCTTAATCAGCGAATCAGAAATATTAAGTGAAAAGAATACCAATTTATCTCCTGCTTATTCAGGACAAATTTGCAACCTCAACATAAGACAAGAAAAAGGGGATTTAAAGTGCAGCCGGTGTGATAAAACTTTTGATCACCCAACTCAGTTGGTACAGCACGAAAAAGTGCTATGCACCTCATTGCATGCTAATCAAACAAGTGACAGAAATACAGATATTGAAACATCTAAAAATTACATTAAAAATATTTTTCCGTTATTTTGTGGGCCATCCGGAAGTGATAATGATGATAATGAAGACCAAGAATCAAAGTTTTCGGGAGAGTCGGAACGTAAAGTAAGAGTACGTACGGCTATTTCGGACGACCAACAAATTGTTTTAAAGAGACATTATGCCATTAATGCACGTCCAAATAGAGATGAATTTCGCAGTATCGCAGACCAATTACATCTTGATCCTCGAGTTGTTCAAGTATGGTTCCAAAACAACAGATCTCGTGAAAGAAAACTGGAAAATTCAAGTTACTTTAAAAAAAATCCCCAACAAAAACTTGTTGCAGATTTCGATGAACCATTAGATTTATCGTTAAAAAAAGAATCAATATCCATGAAAAACAAAAATACATCGGATATATTTTCTTGCAATGATGTACCATCGATTGATGAAGCGATTAACTTGAGCCACAAATCTTTGAAAAAGAACACACATTCTTCGTACACTTACAAATGGAACTCACACAATCTATTACGTCAAATACCAGTAGCTAATGAAGTTCCAACAGTAAATGTGAAAATACAACCAAACAATCGAAATTTGACCAGCAATGGATTGGATATGATTCCAATGGAGCAACTTTTTCAAATAGTTCCTGAAATGGCTAGGAATCAATTTTTGAACTATACATCAAATGATGGAATAAGACGCTCTAGTATATCTCCATCTAGCTCGGGGAAACGGTCGTGGAAAGACGATGACTCTCGTGTATCTTATGATGATGACAAAATAAGTAATGCAAGTGGAGTGGGGAAAAAATTATATGCTTCTTCTGATATTAAAGAACCTCCAAATTCTGAAGGCATGTACGTTTGTGATTTATGTGAAAAAGCTTTCCACAAACAAAGCTCCTTAGCAAGACATAAATATGAACATTCAGGTATGCTGTAATTTTTTCATCATTATTAAAAAATTAATTTTTTTTTTCAACGTCCAAGGTCAACGTCCTTATAAATGCTTAGAATGTCCAAAAGCTTTTAAACATAAGCATCATTTAACGGAACATAAGAGACTTCACACTGGAGAAAAACCGTTTCAATGCTGCAAATGTCTAAAAAAATTTTCACATTCAGGCAGCTACAGTCAACATATGAACCATCGATATTCATATTGTAAGCCCTATAGAGAGTAATGCACAAGGCATCAGATTTAACAATTTTCGTCAAATAATTACATCATTCCGCCCACGATAATAATAAGTGATACTCAAAACAAAAAAAAAAAATATTTGTATTTCTTTATTGTATTAACCACATCATATTAAAATATTGCCAAAAAAATATACTTACATAGGTTTGTTATGTTTTTATTCAAATAACATTTTTGATGTGTTGAAATATCATTTTGGAACAAAATATATTTACTTAATATCACGCAGTATGTATGATGTACATTATAAAAAATAGCTTGAATCCTTTTTTATATTCAAGAATTACTCATATAATTAATGACACTTTCTAAATTTCTCAAGAATATTCTTATCTGAATGTCATTTATTCCCACCATTTAAAAAGTATATTATAACTCAATTATCTTATAAATACTATATTTCTAATATTAAAATATATCTTAATTTTTATACAACATTAAAATATTTACAATTATGTATGATAAAGAATAACAAAGAAATATAAAATCTCACTACTCACATTACGTGCAGTTTGACAATACAAAATTGATTTTGGTTAGCAAAAGTACTTAGAATAATAAGAACTAGTCGAAATCAATCTAAAAACAAAATAATAAAAAAATAAATAAATAAAAATAGTATATAGGCTGGGTATTATGCAATATTATTAAATGATGAAAACAGACCAAAATATGTTATTCTTTATTATAATTGAAATAAACAATGTATGTTGTTGAATAACGACTAATTATTATACGAATACTATTCACTTTACAAATACATAAAGAGAAATATTATCAGTATCTTAAAATATACTCAATATTATATTACGATCGGACCACAAAGGGTAACAATAAGACAATACTTTCAACAAAAATACCGCAGTAACATTAAAATAATAATTAAGTATTTTTAAGTCAAATATTTTAATGGAAAAGACTTATGTATTCCAAGAGTTGAATTAATGATTTTAATAATAAGAATAAGTTGTTTGATAAATAATTAAAACAAAGCATTTGTGTAAGGCATTCCTGATTTCTTTGTTATAGTGAGCTCGATCATTCAAGACAAATCATATATTCCTTTATAACTATTTTTTTTGTTTTATCCCTTTTTTAAATTCTTCTATTGTATTATTGGTGTGCTCATTATATATTCAAAAGAAAAAGTTATATTTACTGTTAGTGTGACATCAAATATTTGTCATAATAAATAAATAAAAATCGACGCCTTTTTTCAGTACATAATTACTCTTGTGATATCACACTAGCAGGCTCCACTAAATGTGTATATAATTTATTGAAAAGTGCACTTGGGGTCAATGGAGGTCCATTTATGTAAATAAAACTCTTCAGAATTAAAATATTTAAAGAGAGAAATAAAAATGTTAAGAATCTTCGGAAAACTGTTAGTTTTGAATATTTTATAAATTTTTGAAAAAAATATATTAGAAAAAATTATCTTGCTTATAATAAAATGACAAGCTTTTTACAGCATTTTTCAAAAAATTATATTTTGCATGATAAATAAATAATATATCCACTTCGCAAAATTAAAAACTAACATTTAATTAATGTTTCTCAATTTTTTATGAAATAATTCCTAAACTTATGAATCTATTTGAAAAATTAAATATATTTACTTACATTCCAATATGTAAATATATTGTATTCTGTTTCACAAAATATAATAAGAAAATCTTTCAGCAAATATTTACATTCCAAATTTACATAATATAAATAAAAGTTACAAATATATATGTTTTAAAAATTACTATTTCTATGAAAAAAAAACACAACATATAATGACAATAAATAAGGCTTAAACGTTTTATTTGTTTATTTATTTTATTTTATTTTTTTTCTTTTTTGTAAAACTTTTCAAAGTTTCATACTTAAAACACTAACAGTTTTAAATCTTAAAGGTTTCTTAAACAACGAATAGTAAAATGGATATTTTTGCGTTTCTTATTTTAATGAATACAATTTAAATAATGACAACATAAAGGTTTCAGAAAACAATGTATTGTTGCCGATAATATACATTATTTTATTTAAACAAAAATGAAAAATACATAATATAATGTATGATATAAACTTATAAGATTATATTTCCTATTTTGAAAAGAACAAAGAAAATTTATATAACTTACACAATAAAATATCTTATTGAATAAAAATACATTAAATATATTTTATTTTTTTCTCAACTCTGTACCAGGTAAGTTAAAAATGTTTTTTTTAGTAAATATTACACAACGAACTTTAATTACAAATCATATGATGTTATGAATTATTTTTAGGAGTTTTCCGATTTATACTTAATAAATGTGGCACAACCATCTCGAATTTAAATTTAAGTGGTCTCGTCGATTAATGAATATAAATTTATTTTTTCCGAAATTGTTTTCGGTTGACCCTGCGAGAATACTTTAAATATAAATAATTCGTTTCCTCGTTTTCCAAGTTGTTTTTGACTATTAGGTAGATGCGGGAACAGTAAAAATTTAAAGAAAAAACCGAAAACTACAGAAAATATTTACTTTATACATTCATATTTTATGTATTTTTGACAGACATTTTATTCAAAAGTTTTTAAATTTATTTTTATATTTATCAAGATTATATTTGATCGACTGCTTCGTTGGTCGAGTGGGTTAACGCGCCAGTACTTTGTTGTACTACGCTGCATTACGCTGTGTAGTATTATACGGGTACTAATGCATGTGCTCGATCGGCTTCAGTTCGATTCCCTTGGAAGGTAGTAGGAATCGGATGGAGCAGTTGAGGTCGACTCAGCCTCTTTTCCAAATGAGTACCGATGAATTTCGGGGAAAACCTAGGAGCGTGATATTTGCCATGTCACCTCTGATAAATCTTCGGCAATGAAGGACAGTGCAACCCCACTGTCACCCCTTATCCAAGTTTGGATGTTCAGGGCGATGGTTTTTTTTTTTTTATTTGATTAATTGCTTTTAAACAAAATTGCATTCTTAGCATAAATTTAATAGTTCAATGTATATTTTTCTTCAATTATCAAATATATTTAAAATTACAAACTAAACGTTTTAGAAAATTAATTAAATTTAATAAAATTAATAATTAATTATGACAATAGTGTTATTAATAACTTTACTACAATTTATAACTGAGAAAACTAATATAATCACGACAATATATTGATAAATAAAAAGTCTGCAATTAAAAATAATTTACCTTCACAAAATAGCAAAAAAAAAAATAAATTTTAATTAAACAAAAAAATTTTAGAATAATTTTTTTAAATATATTAAATTTTACTAGTTTTTATTAAATTTTACTAAAATTCATTAATTTTACTAAATTTCACTAAATATCATAAAAGTAACGAAATTTCACAAAAGTAACGAAAAATCTTCCCGAAATTTCCCGAAATCGTTATTTTTATTTGGCTCTAGCGCCCATTTAGAGCAGTCCAATTTCCAATCTAACTATATCAGGAGAAAGTTCAGGAAACGGAGCATTGACCTGTAATACATTCTGCTTATTACATCGTAAGAAAACGTTATTTGAACACTGTCACATTTTTCATTTTTGATGAAAATCCCGAATTTTCCCACCACAAAATTAGCGATATTTCACTATATATTAACTGATTAGTATATGTAGATTGATGTAGAATTTTTTGAACTTTCTCCTGATATAGTTAGATTTGAGCTCAAACTGCTCTAAATGGGCGCTAGAGCCAATTAAAAATAACAATTTTAGGGAAATTTCAGGAGGAAATTTCGGGAAGATTTTTCGTTACTTTTCATTACTTTTTGTTACTTTTCGTTACCTTTTGTGAAATTTAGTAAAAATTTAAAACAAATTAGGTATAAAATTTAATAAAATTCAGTAAAATTTAATAAAATCAAAAAAATAATTCTAATTTTTTTTTTTATTGAAAATTTTATTTTTTTTTTTGCTATTTAGTGAAGGTAAATTATTTTTAATTGCAGATTTTTGTTCATCAATTACAGGCTCATTGAAATCATTGATTGTTTTTTTTGCATGCCTCAAATCAAATCAAAAAATATTTGATTTTTGATTTGATTTGCAAATCAATCATACATTTTTCAGAACTGAAAATTTTTTGATTTTATTTGAAAATTGATTCAAATCAAAATTAATTCAAATCAAATCAAACAAATTTCAGTTTTGAAAAATTTTTGAATTTTTTTTTGATTTGATTTGAATTAATTTTGATTTAAATCTTGAAAATCGATTGAAAATCAAATCAAAAAAAATTCAGTTTTGAAAATTTTTTGATTAATTTGCAAATCAAATCAAAATTCAAATCATGATTTGATTTGTCTCTTAAAAAAATCAATTCATTTTTTTTGATTTTTTGATTCTTGATTTTGATTTAAATCATACAAGCCTGATCAATTATTGTCGTGGTTATATTAGTTTTTCAGTTATAAATTGTAGTAAAGTTATTTATAACACTATTGTCATAATTAATTATTAATTTTATTAAATTTAATTAATTTTCTAAAACGTTTATTTTGTAATTTTAAATATTTTTGATAATTAAAGAAAAATATGCATTGAACTATTAAATTTATGCTAAGAATGCAATTTTGTTTAAAAGCAATTTATCAAAGATAATCTTGATAAATATAAAAATAAATTTAAAAACTTTTGAATAAAATGTCTGTCAAAAATACATAAAATATGAATGTATAAAGTAAATATTTTCTGTAGTTTTCGGTTTTTTCTTTAAATTTTTACTATTCCGGCATCTCCCAGTGCTAGACACTTCCAATTTGGCATGAAAGTGTTCTAAAAATGGCGGGACAACGGCTGATCTTTCGTTTTTTAAACAGGGCTTTTTAGAGCCTCAAAATCCTCGTTCTATCCAAAAATAAACATAAAACACTTAAATTTTTTAAATAAATTCACTTTTTTTTTTGATAGCCGACTTGGCCGTGAAAGCCGTTGATGTGATGTGATGTTAATCAACATAAGTTTAAGAGAGTCCTTATAGGAACCATCAATAAGGAAAAATAGTTAAATATGTTAAAAAAAAAAAGAAAAAAAAAACAAGAATAGAAACGGATACTTTTTTAACATCCAAGATAATAGTGTTTAAATAGCTGAACAGCTCCTACACTAAATTTGTAAGCACTAAATTATACGATGTATGAGAATTTTATCTGTAAATATTTGTAATTAAGTCTCTCCGACCGATACGATAAATAAATGAATTGCCTTTGTTTCTCTAATTTGGTTTTGTAATACGAATATTTCATGAGATTCAGCGCAAAACAGAAGTTCTCCCATTTTTTATATCTTCCGTTCTAAAAATGCTACGATAGAAATGGTAAAGTAAAAAAACCGGACTTCTCTAGAGAGCCATCAATCTGATAGAGTCTTGCATTAGTTTATTTTCGATAAAACATATCTCACAATGCCATCATGGTCCATCAAATTCTTAATTTTTTTAAGAAGTAGATTTTTTTCAACTGAAGAATTTTGAAATTTAAAAAAATTTAATCTCTTTAGAATATTTTTCTGGATTTTGAAAAAAAAAATCTTCAAATATAAGTAAATCTCCCAAACTTTTTCAATATTACATTTAATTTTTTGTTGCATTTTTCTTAAATAATATTTAATCAAAAATGGCGCATTCAAGATCGCTCATCGCTTCCATCTGTAATATTTTTGTAATATTGTGTTTTTTGATAAATATTTTTGACTCCAATGACATATTTTAACATTTTATGATGATTTTCGATGATTCGAATTTACTTGAACGCGTTCGATAAAAACATTTTGGACCAAATCATTGATGTCCATTAACGAGCAAAATAAAAAATAGAAAAACATATGAATTTTTGAAAATGTCAAAAACATTTTTATCTTTTCGAAAAATGTTTTTAATTACTTTAAGGCCGCTCCAAATTTCTTTTTTTTGAACTTTTTGTCCCATGCCCGATTTCAAAAGTCGAAAATCCAATAGGGGAAGACGGGGCACATTCATAACTGGGGTACATTCATAAATCGATTTTTCTCCTATTTAGAAAGGCCGAATGAAAAAAAGTTGTTCTACGAAAGGTGCAGTTTTTCATGCGCTTTAAATACACAGAAGACACTTTTTTGATAAAATCTGTCATTTTGGAGAAAAACGGCAAAATGTGTTTTTTGGGGTCGTTGATCTAATTTTTGTGACTTAAGAAATCATGTAAAAGTCCATTATGAATCATGAATAATTTTGAAATGTTATTTTGAATAGTTAGTGCCAAGTGTCTTTCACAAATTTACAAAAAAAAAAAAATTGAAAAATATTCAAGCATCTTGACATACACAGAGCGTCATTTCAAAATCTTGCTTCGGGGTACATTCATAACGTACATGGCACAGCATAGCGAATGTATGAATCCAAAAAATTTTTGATATGATTTTGTTAGTTTTTTCGAGAAAAACTACTTACAATCAAAGAATTTGACGAAAAATGGACTTAGATGTCAAAAAAGGCTAAAAACAATCTGAATCGCCATTGTTCTCGCATATCCTCATAATAGTCTATAATTTGAAGTCTAATGTCAATATATCTAGATATCTGAAAGGATATCTGGTAAAAATATATCACGAAAAAGTCTGCTGAGGATCGTAGACCATAAACACATTTCAAAAAAAAATACTTCCTTGAAGTAAAACCATAGTTTATGAATGTACCCCAGGCCATTTATGAATCTACCCCAGGGTTGGGGCACATTCATAAAAATGACTTCTTTTACTAAAACGATCATAACTTCCTTACTGATGGTCATAATCGATCAAATCTTGCGCCAAAATAAAGTAAACTAATGTAGCTAACACATCCATGAAGAAAATCCCGAAAATTATTTATTTTTCTACATGCCAAGCGCGTTCTGCAAAAGTGTTATGAATGTGCCCCGTCTTCCCCTAGGGCAAAATAAAAAAAAAAGTTGAAAATTTCACAAAAATTACCGTTTTTTGGTCTATTTTCACAATTTTTCAAGGAATTTTCAAAAAAAATTTAAAAATTTTGGATTTTTTAAAACTTTTGTATTGAAATATTTTTAGGTACAAGAATTTTCTTCTAAAAAAATATTTTTTCAAAAATCATTAGACTTTTTTTTTTATGAAAAATTATTTTTTTTTTGTTTAATTTTTAATTTTTTTGTTTAAATTTGTTATTTATAGGCATGTCACTTATTTTACAAAATATAAAAATTCAAAAAGATACCCCCCCAGAATTCAAGATTATGCGCCACTGATTCCAAAAAGCCCAAAAACTCCAAGGTTACCTCGTGAAAAAAAGGTTCGGCGGGCTGAAACGTAAAATGACATATTTAAGGGGTAGGTGAATTTCGTTTTTTGATCATAAATCCGTCTAAATTAATGATTTTGTGCATGATATACATTTTTCCATAACTATCATGAGTATTTTTGAAGAAAAGATGACATGAAGAGATCGCATGAGGAGCATTTTGGACTATTTTTCCACTTTAAACCCAATTTTTGACAAATTTTTTTTCTTGGATGTGGTTATTTTTTTTGTATATCAATCAATTTGTTTTTTAATTCTGCGTCTATTGATATATATTTTATGCACGAAATCATTAATTTACACAGATATATGATCAAAAAACGAAATTCACCTACCCCTTATATGTCATTTTACGTTTCAGCCCGCCGAACCTTTTTTTCACGAGGTAACCTTGGAGTTTTTGGGCTTTTTGGAATCAGTGGCGCATAATCTTAAATTCTGGGGGGTATCTTTTTGAATTTTTATATTTTGTAAAATAAGTGACATGCCTATATTGTAACTTGAAATTTTTGTAGTTTAAAATTTCATAATAGATACCATAAAATCAACTAAAATATTCATTTATGACCAAAAATTGTTTAAATTTTGTTTAAAAAAATGTACCCATTTCAAAACTTTTTTTTATTTTGCAATTTTGCCAATTTTTTAGTATTTTAAAAAAAATAAAAATTGGTTGAATAAAAATCTCTAAAAATAAACTATGTCTTAATTAATATAATTATGCTTCAATCTTGTTTGGTAAGTACTAGTCGTAATATTATTACAGAAAAATTGCTTTATAAAATATTTCTTTAGTTTCCAAATACACAAATCCTCTATAAAACGCATTTGTAAATGTATTGTTGCGTTTTAATTCAAGATTGAAATTCTAGTCGTGTTAACACACATGCGCACCAATACTAGAAATACGAATGTAAACTAAATTTATCAAGAAAAAGGATAACAATACAATATTTTAAAACTTTAAAACAACAAAATCAGCGATAATAGCTTTGAACATACAAATATTCTTATTTTACTAACATGGGTAAAACATCAGTGAATGCTGAGTACTCATATTTTGTCCCAACTGGTGGTCTTGTTTTTCGGATTAGAAATATGTTATCACAATTTTCTGATTTGTTTAGTGAATTTAATAAATATATTGCACCAGCATATCATCATGATCGGTGTGAAAGGTCTGTTACTATGCGTCTTTACAAAATGCACAAACGTGAAATGTGTTTAGTGTTTTTGGCGTTTTTTGCTTGCCTTCTACTGACTATATTTATTGGCCTATCTGGTCCTCCCATTACTTGGTCAACAGAGATAAGTGCTAAGGAGTTGACTGTCAATCAAACAAACAAAAATAATGATTTTTTAGCAACTGGACCATTTGTCATAAAAACACCTGTACTCACAACATATTCGCAGCAGCTTTGGCTAATTGCCAAGATGGAAATTGATAACATAGATGATGAAATAATCGATAAGCCCTTTACAATATTCGTAACTCTTGATGGACTAACGGAAAATCATACACCTAAACCATTAATGACATCAAATAGAAATCGAACTAGACATTTAAATTGTAAAATGACAAATTGTACGCCATTTATTGTTCTTCATCGTGGTTTTTTAGACTTTTCTCACTATATTATTACAATACGCTTCCAACTTCATAATTTTCATCAAAGATACCATATAAATGACATTAAATTTTATGTAAGATACAAAAATTTTCAAATTAATTTACCATTCTATTCATTGAAATAATATATATTTGTATATTTCTATAGTTTAGAACATATAATCCTGCTTTCACACAAATTGAGATATGGTTTAGATTCATTTTTCTTTTCTCAGCATTTGTGACCACAGTAAGTTTTTAAATAAATACTTCTAAATTATTTATATGTCCGAACTAAAGCGAACTAAACAATACATTTTTATGCATTATTTAGTGTTGGTTTTCTCACACATTAAGGAAGTATCCTATTAGTTATTGGTCTCTTGAGCAATTGGGAGTATATGTATTACTACCTTTGCTTATTCTTTTTGATAGTGAGTAAAAAAATACTAATAATGTCTTTCAGAATTTAATTTTTTTTATTTTCAGATCCTTTATTTCCACTTACATTTCTTGTGAACTCATGGCTACCAGGCATGTATTATTTAATACCTAGCAAACTATTTATTTATTATTTTTTTATAATTTGCAGGACTTTTAGATGCCGTTTTCCAAACAACATTTTTGTGTGGACTACTTTTGTTTTGGTTATGTGTTTATCATGGTTTAAGACAAAACGAGAGAAGTTTCTTAAAATTTTATCTTCCAAAGATTATTGTGGTCCTTCCACTTTGGGTTTGTGCAATCAATTTGGCATGTCAGGAAAAAATTAAAGAACTTCAAGACCCAACATACAGTCATTCTTTGGATAATATTAATTATAACGTAAGTAAAATAAAATGTTTTACTATAGTTTATTGCTGAATCATTTTTTTCCCTTTAAACAGAGTTTCCAGACACTATTATGTATATCAGGACTCTCATATGTTATTTACTTATTTATACTTATTCTAAAGTCCTATAGTGAACTCAGATCTATGCCGTATTTCGGTAATTATCTTAAAACTTGTACATACTATAAATCAATATATATATATTAGAAACAATATTTTTTACATCTTGAATTCAGATCTTCGCCTAAAGTTTTTGACCGTCTTCATGATGTTTGTCATCGTTATATCAACTTTAGTAACGATGGGTAATTTTGGCTTTGGCTTACTTGAAGACAGTTTTATTTCTGATCTCAACACCACTTACAAAAGTTCAGCCAAATTTATGTGCTTTTATGGTCTTTTAAATTTTTATTTGTACACTCATGCATACGTATACAGTCCTGACGAACAGATGCAGATTGAACGTTCTATTACGAAAGATAACCCAGCTTTTTCAATGATAAACGATAGTGACTCTGAAGTTGGAAACTATGACGATGTTAGGAAACCTTTGAACAAAAATGATTATGACAGTGATTAAAAAATAATAAATCTAAGATTGATTCTTGTAAAGTTGGAAAATAAAAATTTAATAATAATTAACATAGTATAGAGCTATTTATGCTGTTTCCATTTTTTTTCTACGTCAATTTAAATTCATTTATTTTAAAATAAATGGGTTAAATGAATATTTTTCTTCCATACTTGGCACATTTTTCAATATTGTTCCTTCATTTGTTTATTTCTTTTTAGTTCACTTTTTGCAATTTTTACTCTTGAAATGGAGCATGGAGCTTTAAAAAAAAATTTAAAGAGAAAAAGTCGAAAATTTATTATTATATGTTAATATTTTTTATTATGTAATAAGCTCAGGTGACGTTTTGAATTTAAATCTTTAGAAAAATAGTTTCTGTACATTTTGCTATACAATTCGCATATTTTTTCAAAACTGGAGCTACTTCTTCAGCTAAAAATTCTTCAACTTGTTCTGAAGCTCTGCCTGTAAATGAATTCGGGTTTAATAAATCTGACAACTCGTTAATTATTGGTTTAAAATATGCATCTACTTTGATTCGCTCAATTAAATCATTGTCTTTTCCATATTTTTTCACTTGTGCTCCTGCTTCTTGAGACAATATTCGAATTTTTTCATGACACTCTTGTCGATCATTACCTTTTTTGACCATCGCCATTATGATATTCTCAGTTGACATAAAAGGTAACTCATCCCTTATATGCCGTTCAATAACTTTAGGATAAACGACTATACCTTGTGATATATTCAACAAGGTTAGCAACATTGCATCAGCTGTCAAAAACGATTCAGATAACGTAAGGCGACGATTTGCTGAATCATCTAGAGTCCTTTCCAGCCATTGACTTGCGTGAGTATGAGCTGCATTCATTACTAATGTAATCAAATGACGTGCCAAAGCACAGCATCGTTCTGACCTCATTGGATTACGTTTATACGCCATTGCTGATGACCCTATTTGAGTCGTTTCAAATGGTTCTTCCAATTCTTTCATATTAGCCAAATGGCGTATATCTGAACAAATTTTGGATACACTTGCTCCCAAGCTTGCTAATGCTGAAACGACTTCTAGATCTACTTTTCTAGAATAGGTTTGTCCCGTTACTGCATAACAGTGTTTAAAACCAGCTAATTCAGCCACACGTTTATCTAGGGCTTTTACCTTCTCTCTATCACCGTTAAAAAGTTGTAAAAATGATGCTTGAGTCCCAGTTGTTCCTTTGACACCGCGAAATTTCAGGTCTTCTAAGCAACGACTCAATGCTCTTTCATCCATTAATAAATCTTGTATCCACAATGTACACCTTTTACCAACCGTTGTTAATTGAGCAGGTTGCAAATGTGTAAATCCTAAAGTAGGCAGGTCTTTATGTTCCTCGGAAAACTTGGACAAACTATGAATGATTTGAGCCAACCTTGGTAACAATAACTCTAAGGCACCTTTTATTATTAATAAATCTGTATTGTCTCCAACATAACAGGATGTTGCACCCAAATGAATTATCGGAGCAGCTAGAGGACATTGCCTGGCAAATACATGTACATGAGCCATAACATCATGTCGTGTAAGTTTTTCTTCTTCAGCAGCCTCAGAAAAGTCTATATTGTCTATATTTTTTTCCATTTCAGAGATTTGATCATCGCTAATTTGAAGTCCGAGCTCCTAAATGTATGAATTGAATACATATAAAGAAAAAAAACATATTTAGGTATAATTACGAACCTGTTCGGCTTTTGCCAGCATTATCCACAGTTTTCTCCATGTTGAAAACTTGTTCTGATTTGAAAAAAGATACTGCATTTCGGTGCTGCTGTACCTTGAGCTTAATGGTGATATATATCCGTGATGATTTTCCATTATGTGAATATTGTGTAAAAAACTACTCGGTTAGTTGTCAAGCACATAAGCTGACGTTTTAAGAAAACAATTTTTTTCTGATAACCTACCGACCTTAAATACTCTTTTTCATGAAGGTAGTAGGGTTTATTCAGTTAATTTTTTTCTATACGTTTGGTATTTATTTAGTACTCAATATAAATATTTATATTTATTTACATAATTCGTATACTTATAACTTATTTTGTCAGGTTCTTTAATAAATACACATACTAATGTAAGTACTTATGTATTTAAATACAGTGTAAACGTTTAAAACATTATAAATAATCAAAAAAAAAGTTAAAATTATATGATTAAATTATATGAAGATGTTAGGATTAGTGGACTACAAAAATAGCGACAGTGAAAGTAACAGTGAACATGAGAATGACGTTACTAAAGAATTTGATCCACAAAACTCCATTGCTAAAACATTTTCAGTTTGTTTAGCACCCAAAGTTTTACCCAATGGCTCAAAACATGTTCCAAGAGCTGTCGATCCGAACACAAAAAAACTAACATACAACCCGAAATATGATGAGCTTTGTACTCCCGTACAAGGACCGAGTAATCCGAATCTGACCGAACAAATGAAAGCCCACAGAAATACATTATCTGGATTTGTAGAAAAAGCTCATATATCTGAATTTCAGTTCGAAAATCAACGTCGTACGTTCCATAGTTTCGGTTATGCTGTAGATCCGTCAACTGTGTAAGTACTTTCCAATTGCTCAAAAAATCATTGAGAGAGTTGGCTCTTCAATGTTTCGGTCCAAATTTATATTTGTATTTATGCACTAAAGAATTTTAATTTAAATTAAATCAAAATTTCGTAAGCTACTTAGTAATAAATATATATTTATTTATGATAATTAATAATTTTAGAACCGATGGAAAAACATATGTAGGTCATTTGCAAGGCGCTTATGATAGCGATGGGAAAACTGTTTTCCAGAAAACAACGAGAAAAGATCCACGAAAAAGGATAAAAAACAATATGCCAGAAGATGTACACGGTTTCTCAGGACCATGGGCGAAATATGAAGATGAGCAAAGAGTTGCGTGTCCAAATGATGAAGAACGAGCTGAGATAGAAGAAATGATGGCAAAGAAAAATAAACGACACAAAATAAGTGAAGATGCACCCGTAGAAGAAAAAACCATTTTACATGTGAAAGATGCAGTTGATTATCAAGGGCGATCTTTCTTACATCCCCCACACAATTGCGGGACTAATTTGCGTGCTGATTTCGTACCTGATCGATGTTACTTACCAAAAGCTCATATACATACATGGCAGGGTCACACAAAAGGTGTCTCAGCTATTAAGTTTTTTCCAAAATCAGCCCATTTGCTTTTATCTTGTAGCATGGATACAAAAGTTAAAATATGGGAGATTTATGGAGAAAGACGTTGCTTACGAACTTATTCTGGACATAGACAAGCTGTTAGAGACATCGATTTTAATATTAATGGAGAGAAATTCTTATCTGCAGGTTATGATAGATACATTAAATTGTGGGATACCGAAACAGGACAAGTAGTTTCTCGATTTAGTGCAAAAAAAATCCCATTTTGTGTAAAATTTCATCCTGATTTCAATAAACAACATCTCTTTGTAGCAGGAACCTCAAATAAAAAAATAATCTGTGTAAGTGTAAATTACATGGTTGTTCTTATATGTATAAACTCTAAAGCTTAATTTTTTGTGTTATTTTTAGTGGGACACTAGAAGTGGAGATATAGTTCAAGAATACGATCGTCATCTTGGTGCAGTTAATTCAATTACATTTGTGGATAACAACCGAAGATTTGTAACTACTTCAGATGATAAGAGTCTTCGCGTTTGGGAATGGGATATTCCTGTCGACATGAAATATATTGCAGATCCTACCATGCATAGTATGCCAGCAGTAGCCTTATCACCAAATGGTAAATGGATGGCGTGCCAAAGTCTTGATAATAAAATAGTGATATTCACTGCTATGAATCGATTCAAAATGAACCGCAAAAAGGTATTTGAAGGTCATATGGTTTCTGGCTACGCATGTCAATTAGGATTTTCTCCAGACATGAGTTACTTAATTTCAGGAGACGGTGATGGAAAAGCTTACATTTGGGATTGGAAAACCACTAAGTTGTACAAAAAATGGCAAGCACATAGTGACGTTTGCATTAGTGCGCAATGGCATCCTAAAGAATCCAGCAAAGTAGTAACAGCTGGTTGGGATGGATTAATAAAATATTGGGACTAAAAATAGTTTGGGTTTGTTATTTGACTTTTTGTCGGAAAATAAAAGTAATTTAACTTTTCTTATGCTATTTTTTAACGTTTTGTATCATAATTCGGTGATACTTTTTTTTTACGTTTTTTACAAATCAAAGACACGCCAAAATGATTTTTACCGCATTTCAATTTTTTTGAAAAAATGCGGTATTGTGCTCGTGATGTCGTCCGTCCGTCTGTCTGTGTGGTGTGCCACTTTAATTTTGTTTGAATTAGCAGGTTTGGCGAATTCTTTTCAAATGACAGTTTTGACAGCATATTTAAAAAAATTATCCGTTGGAAATTTAAATGAGTTTTCTCCGTTGGAAAATGTTGTCGATGAAAACTAGTGGAAAACTTCGGGAAAACTTGGAAAATGCATGGAAAATCTTGAAAAATTTCAACATTTGAAAATGTTCAAGGGAGTCTCGTGAGAAATTGATGAAAATCTTCGGGATAACTCGAAAAATTTATGAAAAATCATGGAATTGAACACATTGAAATGCGGTCAAGTCATTCGTTTTATACACGAATGCAATTCATTCTCGTTTAAAGTTTGATTTAGGCTAGGTACACTGATTATTTTAAAAATTGAAAATTTCCATTATTTTTGCCATTTTTTTCCTTTAATACAACTTCGACGCTTGAAAAAAATTTAATCAAGTTCAAACCTACTAATTGGTTTCATATTATTTAATTTATTCAAAATACATCTGTAGTTTTTTTTTAGTTTTATATTGGTTTGGTTGTACATGATACTAATTGAATTCCTCTATTACTACCAGTTTTTGTATTATTGCTAGGTTTTTTAATAATTTTGACATGTTCCTCTTTTTTTTCTTTTAAAATTGTTCCTATTACAATTCCCAAAAATAATATTAAGCCTACTTGATTGTTGGATGAAAATTTATTTGCACAATCTTTAGGATTATGAATATCTAGAGAATAAATTTGATGTGACAAATGCACACCAATCATGATTAAAGAAATGTAGTAAGGTAAGGTTTGACTGCAAATCATTCCAACAATTGATAAATTCGTCATCATCAAGACACTAAATCCAGTTAACCATGACTTTGTTTTATCACCAAAACGTATTGCTGTCGATTTTATTCCAAACATTATGTCGTCTACTTTATCTTGGTGAGCATATATTGTGTCGTAAATAATTGTCCAACAAACTCCAGCAAAATACAACGGTAAACAAAATGACCATACGACCACTCCATTAACAACGCTGCATCCCAAAAGAGCTCCCCAGTTAAAAGTTAGGCCTAACATTAATTGTGGCCAATTTGTTAATCTTTTCATTAAAGGATATGTTGCAACTAGACCCAACGAACTAGCTCCCAGCATAATTGAATTCCAATTAAATTGAAGCAAGATTGTTAGCGATAGTCCAAGTTGTGCCATTAAAAATGTCAAAACATCTAAATTACTTATTTGACTCTTTGCAAGTGGTCTATTTTTGGTTCTTTCTACTTTAGCATCTAAGTCACGATCCCACATGTCATTTATTGTGCATCCGGCTCCTCTCATTATAAAAGATCCTATAGCAAATAATGATAGTGTGTAAAAGTCCGGTAATTGGCTTGGTGCTGCACATAAAGCGATACTCCATCCACAAGGCCAGAATAGAAGCATAGTTCCCACTGGTCTTTCAAATCTTATCAAACCTAAATATGGTCTTATTGGAGTTATTATATCTTTCAAATGATTATTTTTCCGTTCATATTTTTTATGGATACAAAAATGATTTATATGACAAAAATTTATTTTGATATATTTGTGTTTTAAGTATCCAACTTTTTCTTGCATAAATCGTGAATTATTCAGTACAAATTCTCTTTGTCCATAAAACTGTTTGTTTTTCGGAACCAGTATTTTCATGCATCTTTGACTTTTAATGTTTTGCGACAAAAACCTGCTGTTCAGACGGTACATTTTTTAAAAATATACAAATTACCAGATGTGAATTACCTAAATTAAAAAAGAGCATAATATTATTACAAATCAAATTGTCATTCTTTATGCTTTACTTACAAAAAGAATATGAATCAGATAGTTTTAGAAAATGTCATACAAAAATCTATTTCTCAAAGAATATTCTATATTTTCAGTTGTTCATTAAAAGTAAAGCTGTAAACCAAATTTTCAATTCAATTTTACATATAACAAATTAAAGGTTAAAAATTGTGTTATTCACTGAACGGTTTTGTATTTATTTATAAATACCTACTTTACTGTAACAATTGATGAAGGGGGCTAAAGAAAAAAATAATATTATTTTATTTAATTAATATATGTATTTATTTATATTTATAAATATATTTAAGAAATTCGAGCTAAGATATGAGATTTGAGAAAAAAATCAATTTTGGTTTTTGTAATTCATTTTTAATATTCGTTACAAACAATTAAAAAGTACTTATTTTTACCCCTATTTTTTTTTTATTAAGTGAAATAAATAATTAATGGTCTATATTTAATAAATTTATTATAAAGGAATTTATTAGATAATGAGTTAATTCCATAATTTTAATGTAAATAACACGAGAGTTTAAGTATGTACATATTAAATAGTATTTATTTATATACCACATTACAAATAAAGATAGTTTATGATGACTGGGAGGGTATCGGGAGTGTGAAATCAATAAATAAAAGTTTGATGTTAGAACTCTTGAAAAAATTGATATATTTATCATTTACTTAGAAATGAAATCAATTAATAAAGAAGAATTTCACGATGCTTGTGAGGAATCTGGAAAGCCGCACTTTCTGGATAACAATTATTATAATTCAAATCCACAAAAATCAGCTGAAAATAATCAAACAGACCATCAAAAAGATATCGAAGCCCAAAACACTATTTCCGATTCGTTTATGATAGGAAGGAGTATGAAATGTAATACAAACAACAAAATTGAAGATCTAAGTCCTCCTACATCAGACTTAATGTTAAATTCTAGTAATAGTAACGAAATTGAAACAAACCTTGGACCTAAAGTTGAATGCGTATATTCCTTATTAGGTATGTTAGGGCAAAATAAAAACAATGAAATGGCAGAAAAATTTTTTGAGTTATCAAAGAACCGTGAAACCTGTTTAGCTCTTAGAAAATCTGGTTGCATATCCATATTGGTTCAACTTCTTCATTCTGATGATACAAATGAGACAATGCGAAAAAACGCAGGTGCTGCTTTACATAATATTGTTCATTGTCATCATAATGATGATAAGAATGGACGTCGTGAAATTCGAGTACTTAAACTTATAGAGCAGCTTCTAGACTTTTGCGATATTCTGAAAAAGTATTTAAATGCCGAAGCCCATGAAATACCGGAGTCGCATCCGATTGTTTCCATTGGAACGTTAATGAAAATAAGTTTCGATGAAGACCACAGACATGCAATGTGTTCGTTAGGTGCTTTGCAAACTATCTCAAATTTAGTTCAATTAGACCATGACGCCCATGGATCAGAACCCAAAGATATTAATTGCATTACTTTGAGACGATACGCAGGCATGACTTTGACTAACTTAACTTTTGGAGATGGAAATAATAAAACACTGCTGTGTTCCAACAAGAAGTTCATGAAATCATTTGTACAACAAATTGATTCAAGTAGTGATGAATTGGTACAAGTTACAGCAAGTGTACTAAGAAATTTGTCTTGGCGAGCAGATGCCAACGTTAAGCAAATATTGAGCGAAATCAACACAGTCAAAATATTGACCAAAGCAGCCATGCAGTGCGTTCAAGAAAATACTCTTAAATCAATTTTATCTGCATTGTGGAATTTGTCAAATCATTGTTCTGCTAATAAGGCTGCATTTTGTGAGTGCGATGGTGCAATTAGTTTTTTGATTAGAATGCTCCAATATGATTCTCCAAATAAAACTTTAGCTATCGTTGAAAATGCGGGAGGAATCCTAAGAAATATATCGAGTCATATAGCAATAAAAGAAGAGTATCGTCAAATTTTACGAAGGCAAAATTGCCTTGGCATTCTATTACAGCAACTGAAATCCCCAAGCCTTACAATTGTAAGCAATGCTAGCGGTACCTTAGGTAATTTGTCATCAAATTGTCCTGAAGATCAAAAATTTTTGCGAGATAACTCAGCAATACCAATGTTAAGATCGCTTATTTATTCGAAACATAAAATGATATCTACCGGCAGTACAATTGCTTTGAGAAATCTCTTGAACTTCCAAAAAACAGGATTAATAGATCAATCTTCGGATTCAATATCAAAATCTATGGATTTGAAAGAACTACCTAGTTTAAATGTTCGAAAACAACGAGCGTTTCAACAGGATTTTATAAAAAATTTGTCTAATAATTGTGTATCCACTTTGCCAACTTCCATGGGGTTTACAAAAAGAAAAAGTTAGTATTGAAATTTTATTTTAATTTGTGTTTTCGTATTGGATAATACAATCCTCCAAAATGTTTTCCTTCCCTCTTCCAAGAAAAATATCGAGTTGCGCACAAAAATTGACTAAGAATTAAAAATAAAAAAAATTATTATATAAGGCTGATCATAATAACATTCAAGATCGTTCATCCATTATGATTTTTTTTTCTGTAAATTTTTTCCATAATAATGGTGTTTTTTTGATGTTATTTTTGATGATAACGATTTATGATGATAAAATAAACATGAACGAGTTCGATAAATAAATATTTGGAAAAAATCATTAATGTCCACCGATGAACAATCTTGAATGCACCCATTCAAGATCGTTCATCCATTAATTTTTTTTTCTGTAAATTTTTTCCATAATAATGGTGTTTATATATATATATATATATATATATTAGAAGTTATAAATTATAACTTCTTGTTATAAAATTGTTCAAATATGTACACAAATTTTACACAAGTTTTTAGGTACTCGATATCCCTCTTGGGGATTTTCAAAAGAATTAGACAGTAAATATTATGACCAAAACATTTTCAACAATATGGCTATTTTATTTTCAGCTCAAAAGTCAAATGCTTCAAATGATCGCATTAATGAATCAATCGACATCAACATCAACAAAAGTATTAGTAATAATGAAAAACAACTTTATCAAGAAACTGATTTAGATCAACCTGTAAATTTTTCCATTCGATATGCTGAACATGTTATAGGGCTAGAAGAAGAACAATGTATCTCGATTGATGAAGATTATGTACAAACATATTTTACTGAGGGTACTCCGAAATATACCTCTATTTCCGGATCAGTTAGTGATTTACGAAATATTGAACATACTAAGTCTTACCTAAAAGCTGCAAGAAAACCAGAACCGTTTAAACTAAGAAACAACACAAGCACTCTGAAAAAATTAACACCTGTAAACTCAGGTATGTTTACCCCCGAAAAGCCTATAAACTATTGTGAAGAAGGTACACCAACTCGATGTGATTCACTGTCAAATTTATCAGAAGTGCAAGAAATTTCAGTTAAATTACACGAATCATCTAATTTAACAACCGAAAACACTGTTAAACTTAGCAACAATGTAGAAAATGGATCTTTATTAGAAACTCCACTTATTTTTTCAAGAAATAGTTCAACCGACTCTCTCAACAGTGCAGGATCAGTTTGTATTGTGGATGATAAAAGTTCTGTAGTAAGTGATTTTAGGTAAGGTATATTTTATTTCTTCTTTATATTATCAATAAATATTTATTTTGTTATTGGATTTTTTCAGTCGTCTTGCAAGTGGAACTATATCACCGTCTGACTTACCAGATTCTCCAATTCAGGATGTACTTTTTAATATTGCAATAAGAGCTCCCGAAAATTTTGAGGCTTGTAAAAGTTCAATTGACATAGATGATGCAACGAAAATACAAAATAATTCTTACGTAAATAATATCACATCGCAAGCCAGTATTGAAAGTAAACAGGAAAACGTCATGGATGATGATAACTATATATTGGAACAAACAATTAGTATTGGAATTCAATCGAGTACAATAAGACTTCCAGGAATAGGGATTGATTTAGATGATTTGCCAAAAGAATATTTGACTGAGGATACTCCAATACCATTATCTAAAGTAGGAAGCAGCTGTAATTTAAGTAATTTATCGATGGAGACTGTAAATGAAAATGAAAAGTTTGAATCAAGTCATGAAGATCAAATATTAGAGGCCATTGTCCAGAAAGGAATTGAATCAACTTATAATAAGTCAAGACAAACTATTGGGAATTCGTTTAAGCGTTTGCGAGATGATGGAAAAGTAGATTATTTATCTGTGTGTGATGAAATTAATCCGATTGATATTGAAGGAACCCGAGCTAGCTTTACAGCAACGTCTGAGCTTTCTGCCATCACAATTAATTCTGAATTGTTTAACTTTGTAAATTATGAAACGTATGACTCTATTTTTTATACTATTTATAAATAAATAATACAGTTACCGATTTTATTTTCAGTGTTGATAGACGACCTATAGATGAATCATCAAAAAGAAATACAAAAAATGAATCTTGCGACACAGTGAGCTCTATATCCAGTGATTCAGTTGATGATGATAGGTTTTTGAACCAAGCAATTATTGCCGGAACACAAAAGCTTGTTTCTAATCTTGACAACTCTTACAGCTCTATCGATTCGTGTGATGATCAAACAAATCATTCGTTATTAGAACAAATAGTTCAATCAGGAATGAAGAAAGTTATGAGTCAAGAAAACGAATTTTATAATGAAAATGAACAAGATGTCGATCTATTACTTGAAGAAGTAATAAGAACAGGAATTAATAAAACAACAGGTTCATCAAATAAAAATCATCAAATATCAAATCGTTTAATAGAAAAAAATAATGCGGGTAACATGTGGAAGGTGCAAAATACTTACGACCTAAAAAAAGTTTCTAAAATATCTAAGCCAGGATCTTACATAAGTGAAGACAACACAAAACATGGTATTTTTTCTGTTTCATTTTTTTATAATCGGTCCAAAATTTTTTCTCTGTTTTTGTCGAAAATAAATAAGAAAAAATAAAAAAATAAAATTTTTTTCAAATTATTTTCAATTTTCGACAACTTTTGGGACAAAAACATGGAAAAAAAATTGGAACGGCCTAATTAAGTTTTCTTATTTAGATATTCAATTTAAAGTCGGACAGAAAGTTAGTACAGCAGAATCAAACAACAAATTTTGTTCATCTTTGATGAATTCAAATTTAATAATGGAAGCGACAAAGTTCGCTGTTGAGCTGGAAAACTACTCTTCAAAGGATCTTTTAATAAGCTGTGATTTAAACAATGTACAACCACCATCAGATTTAGATTGTCTTTCATTATCTACTACGAGCTATGATGTACCAACTGATTCCAATAACCAGATGTGTAGAACAACATCAACTTTAAAAAACATTGGTGTTGATAAATCAAATGATATTCACAGTGCTTCTATCGACTACACAATTATTGATAACATAAATCATCCATCTGTTATGAATGAAGTGATGGGTTCACATATTTCAATCGAAAGTATGACGTCAGATACTCAAACAATGACGATTTCAAATACTAATTTAAACGAATGTATTAATGAATCTACAGAATCATCATCGATTCATAATAGTCGCTTAAATCGAAGACGCCTTTCTGAAAGGTTTAAAACATACACAATTACAAATGATGCAATCAATCTTTTACAAACCTGCAATATTGACCAAAAACAAACAAACAAAATATCAAAACAAAACGGAAATGGAAAAATGAGTAAAGTAAAGACCATTTATTCAAAATCTTGTCATGTTAAAACTTCGAACTTATATATGAAGGACCGGGTGAAAACTTATGGACAAAAAGATATGATTACTTGCCAACCAACCAATCATAATGATCAGACAAATAAAAGCAGGACAACTGGTAATATACTGATTACACAATCTCACCAAATTACTGAACGTCAGGGTACTTTTATTAAGGAAAATTCAAGCGACTTAGACCTTCCTATTGTTGTGCCGGAAACTCCCAAACAAAAGGCTGAGGGAATTCAGAAAAATAAAATACCGCTTAATAATTTTATCTCAAAAATTCAGAAACCCAAAATTCGGTCAGATTCTGTATCAACCTTTCACCATAAATTCTCGGTTTGTTCCAATCAAAATAAAACAACGATGAAAACAAAACAGGTAAACTGTTTTGACAAAATTGCTGGAGAAAAACCAAGGACTGCAAAACCAAACAAAAATGTATGTGCTAGTGCAAAGCAAAAACCTCAAACACCCAATCACAATAAAATATTAGTACATGACAATGATTCAATTCTTGAAACCAATACGAATACAAAATATAATAATAATTCATCTATCAATTACTTAAAGAATAAAACTAAACCAAATGGTAAAGTATGACAATTTCCCATACAAAAATAAAATTAATTTACTTTTTGAGTGAATAAAATAATAAATAATAAAAGAATAAATTTAAAGAATTAAAATCATATTGTATTTATTATTATTTCTCAATTCGTAATATTAGTTCATTAAAATTTCAGTTTGTACTAATCGGCTGTTAACATCTCCAGGCATTCTAAATGGTATCATTGCTGCCATATTGGTGATTGCTTTTGCTTGTTCTCGTAAAAAGAATAATTGCTATAATAAATGTAATGAACAAAAAAATATTTGCTTTAACATTTGAAAATATTTAACTTTTACATAATATTTGGAACTTACTCTTTCATGTCCTTGATTCTGCAAATGATTTATTTCTTTTGATTTAACAGTCTGGTATTTTTTATGAAGAATATCCATAGCCGCTAAAAGTACTTCAGGAAACACACGAGAAACTTCACCGCTCATTGATTTAAAGTTAGAGATGCTACCTTCGATTTGTGATGAGTTTAATGGAATTATATTTAAACCTTCTAATATTTCTATAGCAGATTCATAGTTTTTTTCATAATATTGATCAAAGAAGATTCCCAACTGACGAAGCGTATCAAATGTTTTTATAAGTTTTGAATCTACTGTTAGCTTTTCCGAAGAATAGCGAATTATGAGTTCATCAGCTTTTAAAGTGACTCGTGTTTTTAATGAGCCTGATTTTTTTTCATGGTGAACTACCTGTGATAAAAGAATAGAAATATAGAGGACGGCTTTTTCAATGTTTTGCGCTAAATCATATAATGTAACTGCGTCTTCAAACATTCCCTTTTGTACAAGTTCTTCTGCCACAAGATTAGCACAATTTTTTGCATCTATTTCAACTGTTTCAAAGAGATCAATCAAGCCACGGGAACGCATTCCATTAATTTGAATTTTACCAAAAATAAGTTCATATTCACGGCATTGAATTGCTAAATCTGAAACACATACTAAAAACAGATTTCTGTTTTTTAAATCTTTAAATTTACGAAGGAAAAAAAAATACTGCACTGCCTCATTAGGATCAGAGATCTCGAATTTTTTGACATACATCATAATTAATCTAGCGATGTTAAGACGACGCATTGGTGTGACATCGTCGATATCTATTGAGAGAAGTGGTTCCTGAATGCTTCGTGGTCCACCTAGCAAATGCAATTCATGCAATGCTAAGGCAATGTGTATGGCATGAGTTTTATATTGTGCTGATCTTGAAAGAAATTCAATGGCAGCTTCAAATTGACCTGTGAGTACTAGAACTTTGAAATACAAAAGTGGCTGTTCTGCTGCATTAAAGTGTTTTTCTCCAAATTGTTCCAATATCATAGTTTGTAAATTTGAAAAAGTTATAGTTTCTGGATCAGTATCTTCTGTTGTTGATTGACGACGTATCATTGATAGTTGAATCCATAAAAAGTCATCTGAAGTTTTAGCAACCTCCGAGTGATTTTCATTAATGTCACAACGACCCAAAATGCAGTAAACGATTCGTTTGTAAGCATCTGTCGAATTACGAATTTGTCTTTTGTAGATCATTTTTATTTGGTTTTCAAGCTTTACATTGTTTTTTTGTACGGGATATTTGACATTTTCTTCGAGAATCGCAATAATATCATCGTTTCCTGAGCCTATTTGTTTCATGCAATACAATGCAGATTGTATGTCACCGCATCTTAGAGAATAATAAACCATGGCCCAAGTCGGCCTACCATCTATGAGTCCATCTTGTAAACCAATTGTTGACGTATTGGATGTACTAAATTTTACACTCACAAAAGAACTTACAAGATTGTAAGTGCTCGGAACTCCTCCTCGATTTGCTGCACGAAGATTTTGTGAACTGACTGTCTGCATGTATAATTTGTAACGGTTTTCCAAATATTTTCTTGCTTGAATTATTAAGTATTGGTGCTCTGATCTTGTTTTAATAGGATCTTGAGTTTTGGGCATTGGCGGTATATCTGTAATACATAAAATGAGATCCCATAATTCGCTTATTTTGGGATCATTAAAAGTTTCTGCTGCCTTGGCAAACATATTTACTAAAGACGGCCGCATTACACCTTCACATACAAATTTATTATAGTCCTGTACGATACGAGCATATGCCATTTCTTGGTTATTTAAAGACGAGCATGGCTTAAGCCGTACCTCATTGAGCGCAGTAGGTTCTGAGCCTTTGCGAAAATCAATCCAATTTTGCGAAGGTCCTATTAATGCATTCATAAGCTTTGTTTTTTCATGTTTCCATTCAGTCAAAATACAATTCCATTTTTGAGAATGTGTTTTTTTAACGCAATTTCTGTGAGCTTCTTCAATAACTGATAGAGTTACGTTCTCTCGTTCATTTTTTAAAAAGCTCTCAACATCAGTATCTGTGATTGGTTCTAAAGGCTCGAAAGTTTTTTGTGTACTTAAAGCTTCCAATTTTCGTGAAATTTTTGGCAAATCTATTCCTTTTGAACCAAGTAAAATATGAGCTTGTATATTTTGAAAGTCTTGCGTTGTTCGAACTCGATTGTGAAGTTCCTATACAATAAAAACAAATACATATTTACATAATTTTAATGTGAACATTAAAAAATCGATGTACGCACTTTAGTTGCTTGCAAAACTTGAGGAAGTGTTCTTTCTACATTGAATTCTTTTAAACTCTGCTCATTTGTCAATTTTTGAGCCTGTTGCAAGATTGAATTTAAATCCATTTTTGTTTTGCGATGTTTCAAACAATTTATTTATTAAATAAACTTTAATTTCTTGCAATATGTTATTTGAAGAGAAGGTTAAGTTACTCTATACCCTAGCAGACAAAAATTATTCGTTTCTGCAACCGGCATTTCATTAAGTAAATAAATATTTAGATGCTTGTTAACATTTATTTAAAACAAATACGGTATTACAACCACAATAGGGCCATGGGGGCCCGCGGTGGTGCCTTGTCATATCTAAATACGGTATTTAAATAAATATTACTATTCTTAAATTTTATTGTGTTTTAAATACAATAAACACTTATTCAAACAGTTAAATAAAAATTCCAAACACATTTGCTCATTATAGGTATTTATTTATATAAATATTTAAATAAGTACATGTCCATTGCGATACTTTTGAAATATCCCTTAGGATTTCTTTTTGTTGTAATGCAAGCGAGAATCGAAAACTTGTTTTAAAATTGTGGAAAATCCTAGGATGATCCTCTATGTCTGAAATTAATAATCGAAAGCGTGGTTCTCGTCAACTATCGGCGCACCCATCAATAGCGAACTGTAACAAAGTTTCAAAATCAAATTGCAGTGAAAATCATAATAATAAAATGAATCCAGTTAACCAACAAAGTGGAAATGATGGCAACGCACCATCATCTGTTCGACCAAATTTTTCGGCAATGTCTTCTAATATTGGATGTGGAATCAAAACAGTTTCAGGAATAACTAACAATAAACCTGGTGATATAAAGAAGTTAATTATAAAAAACTTTAAGGATAAACCAGTTTTGCCCGAAAATTACTCAGAAAAGACTTGGGAAAAATTAAGAGAAGCTATTGTTGCCATTCAGACGTCAAAACCAATAATTTATTCTTTAGAGGAGCTATATCAAGCTGTTGAAAATATGTGCAACCATAAAATGGACTCGCAGTTATATGTTAATCTAACGGCTTGTACAGAGATGCATGTTAAATCCAATATAAGGCCTTTTTTGGCTGACAGCATTGACAAGCTCTTATACTTGAGAAAGGTAAACGAATGTTGGCAATCTCATTGCCAACAAATGATTATGATCCGAAGTATTTTCTTGTACTTGGACAGAACTTATGTTCTACAAAACCCAACTGTTCATTCAATTTGGGATATGGGACTAGAACTTTTTCGCGATCATATTGCTATGAATACTTCTGTTCAAAGTCGTACTGTTGAAGGAATTCTCATGCTTATTGAAAAAGAACGTTATGGAAACACAGTAGATAGAATTTTATTAAAAAACTTATTAAAAATGTTATCAGATTTACAAATATACAAAGAAGCATTCGAATTAAAATTCTTGATTGCAACCAAACATCTGTATCAAGCTGAAGGACAAAAAATGATGCAAGAACTAGAAGTTCCAGATTACTTACAACATGTAAAAAAACGATTGGAGGAAGAAAACGAACGTTTAATTCATTATTTGGATAGTTCAACAAAGTGGGTTTTTTTATATATATTGATTTTTTTTTTATATGTAACCTATTTTTTTCTAGACATCAACTAATTGTAACAGTCGAGCGTCAACTTCTTACTGAGCACCTTACTGCTATTCTTCAAAAAGGAATGGATAACTTAATGGAAGAAAATCGCATTGGTGATCTAACATTACTTTATCAATTATTTAGTCGCGTAAAAAATGGCGTTGCGGAGCTGTGTACGGCATTTAATTCGTACATTAAGAAAAAAGGCCGTACTATTGTTATTGATCCTGAAAAAGATAAATCAATGGTGCAAGATCTACTTGATTTCAAAGATAAAATAGATTACATTGTATACAATTGCTTTGATCACAATGACAAATTCCTGAATTCTTTGCGGGAAGCCTTTGAATATTTCATTAATCAAAGATCAAATAAACCAGCTGAATTAATTGCAAAATACGTCGATATGAAACTACGAGCTGGGAATAAAGAAGCAACTGAAGAAGAATTAGAACAAATTCTCGATAAGATTATGGTTCAATTTCGTTTTATACATGGCAAAGATGTTTTTGAAGCGTTTTATAAGAAAGATTTAGCGAAACGATTGTTGGTCGGCAAGTCTGCTTCAGTAGACGCTGAAAAAAGTATGTTATCCAAATTAAAGCAAGAGTGTGGTGGTGGATTCACATCAAAATTGGAAGGAATGTTTAAAGACATGGAATTAAGTAGGGATATCAATACTGCTTTCAAACAACATGTAGCAAACTTAGATCGAAAAGAATTGAATAGCATATACTTGACCGTAAACATACTTACTATGGGATATTGGCCCACTTATCCATTAATGGAGGTTAATATGCCTTCACAATTAGTTCAGTTCCAAATTATATTTAACAAGTTTTACCTGAGCAAACACGGCGGAAGAAAATTACAATGGCAACCTACCTTAGGTCATTGCATGTTAACTGCATCTTTTGATGCCGGCCCAAAGAGTTTAATGGTATCACTGTTTCAGAGTTTTGTTCTACTGTTATTCAATGATAATGATACGTTGACCCTAGAGGAAATTCGTTTAGCTACAAATATTGAAGACGGAGAGCTTCGTCGTACTCTACAATCTTTAGCTTGCGGAAAAGCCAGAGTATTAACTAAAGAACCTAAAGGACGAGAAGTTGAAGACAATGATAAATTTCATTTTAATAACGAGTTCACAAATAAATTGTTCAAAATAAAGATTAATCAAATTCAGATGAAGGAAACAACGGAAGAGCAGAAAGCTACTGAAGAGCGTGTTTACCAAGATCGACAATATCAAATCGATGCTGCGATTGTACGTATTATGAAAATGCGAAAAACTTTAAGTCACAACTTGCTCATCACTGAATTGTACAAACAACTTACTTTTCCTGTGAAGCCAGCCGATTTAAAAAAACGGATTGAATCATTGATTGATCGAGATTATATGGAAAGAGATAAAGATAACCAAAACCAATATAATTACGTTGCTTAAAATATTTTACATATTATTTTTTTCTTTTTCAACACATTAATGTAAACTGAACATTATAAATAAATTACATATTTAAATATCTTTATTTATTCTGAAAATTATTCATTCTACGATTATCTGAAACTATTTTTTTTATTTTTTTAGTGAATTATGTCGTCAGACCTTGAAAGAATTTAAAAGCCTTAAATTATTTTGACATCGTAAAGATTCACCAATCTGTAGGTTGCAACAGTAAATAAAATGTATATACAGTACATTTGGGGACCCTACAGTACATTCATTTATTAAAGTTAAAATGCACTGTAAATATTTATTTATTTGCTGCACCCAAAAAAATTTGTCAATTGTTGTACAGGGTACCTTGTTATACATTGGTATATATGTATTTCATATTATAATCTGAATAAATATGTATTTACCCAGGCGAGATCGTTTCAGTTATGAATCAGGAATATTACTCATGAATATGAATGCATTATGAACGCTACAGCTAAATTTGTACGTGTATACGAGAGAATTCATAATTCATAATTTTCGTGTGATTCATCAATAGTGCAAACAATGATTCAGTGAAGTTTAAATTTTTTTTTTTGTAAAATCTAAATATTATTTTCTATAAAAAAAATAAGATACGGAAAAAATAGTTCAAAATTTTAATAAATTATGAAAACTAAAAAGTTTTTTGAAATTTACTCCCGTATAAACAAATATTTAAAATTTATTTTTAGCAGTTGCGTGAATTTCAAAATCTATTTTAAAAATTTTAATATAAAATCACATTTAGGTATTTTAAAATTATGTGTTTTTACAATTTAAAATTTTGTAAAATAAAAAAATTTTTTTAATACACGTAAACATATTTTTTTGACTTTTTTGTTACTAAAAGTTAATGCATTTTAAACAAAATCTTTAAAAAAACGTATATTCATAATTTGTTCTAAAAATTATGAACGCAATTATGAATGCAATGATTACCGTTTATGAACATTATGAACGCAATTTCTGCATGAATTTGTACTTTTGTGATTCATAATGGTTATGAATTTTTTGTAATCCCGCCTGGGTATTTACATATATACTCTGTACAAACATTGACCAGTGACACATAGACGTAACGAATCAAAATTCGATTATTACCTATATTCGACTTAGGGAAAATATTAGATGATTCTATCGGTATTATATGGACTATAGAATTGTACAAACAACCATTTTCGAAATTATCGTACATTGGGATTCTACAACGCGCACGTAAATTTAACTCAAAACAAACAACTTACTTTTCCTATGAAGCCAGCCGTTTTAAAAAAAAAACGGATTGAATCATTGACTGATCGAGATTGAATGGAAAGAGATAAAAATAACCAGAACCAATATACCAATATTAAAAGATTTTAAAGGCCTTTTAAATTGTTTTGACATCGTAAAGATTCACTTGATTTCCTACAATCGAAATATTGGTTTGAAAAAACTTTGGACTGGAATAAAATAAAATGTTACTCTACGAGCCATGAGACCGGCAGCCCTTCTACTCGATTTCTATAGTGAGCCCGAATATTTTAAAGTTTTGAAAATTTTTTAATCCTTTGCCTATGCCTCATCATGCCTCTCCTATGCCTGAAAATTTTAAAGAAAATTTCATTTTTAAATAAACTTAACAAAAACATACTTGATAAGATTGTGTTTAAGCAGAAAATCAATCTTATGAGGAAAATTCCATACCGCATATTAATCAAATGTCCGGCGCGGCCCTGACAGTAATGTCTTGTGTCGGCTGTTATTGCCCTCTTATTATTTAAGACGCAGCGTTTTTATAGCCGCTTTGGGTAATTGATTCATTCGTTGTTGTCTTTTGTACTTTTTTTTTTTAAACGATGTTGCCTCAGTTTTTTACCACAATTTCCTCTATTTTCAGATCTTCGTTGATGACTTATTGTTTGCGCACTTTTAGGTTTGACAGTTCTATATTTCGTTCCTTTAAACATTAACCATTCTTTATACACTTTGTTTTTTAACTGAAGTAACTTTTGTTGAGCTGTAGACATTCGAGCTCTGCATTCTCGCTGTCGTTCCCGATTTCCTTTTGTTTTCCTATCATCCTTAACAGATCTGTTCATTTTTGAGTTTTTTCAATTTAATTAAATTTAATTAACTTTTATTTTGATGATTATAAAAATTACAGTTAAAAATAGTGATGTAAACAACAATGAAATACTTATATATTATATAAATATTTTATGTATTAATTTATTTCTTATTAAATATATTTATTTTTGTATTTAAATTATTTATTTATTTATTTACTGTTTGTTTATCGAAAATAAATGTTACATAGGGTAGGTATTTTAACTGTCCCTCAATATTTGTGCCCAACGAACTATTTAGGTAAATGAATGATCAAAATTAAATTAACTTAAATTTAAAAAAAATATTAAAACAATTATTAATAAAAATAAAGTACTTTCAGTTACTGTAATTTCAAATTATAATGAAGTAAATTGTAAGGTACGAACGAATTCATGAGTTTTTGTATGTATATTGATTGTTTTGTTTACGTAAATATCCTGTTTTCATATTATTTTAGGTTGAATTCAAGTGTTTGGAACTATCACTGGAGACGATGTTGCAATCTCTGGCTCTGCAGAAAAAGTCCAGATTAAGTCCAGTTATAACCCAGTGTTTCCCAGATAAACCAATAAAATTTCCAATTTTCCAATAAAACTTTAAATTTTCTTTTATTTTATTTTTTTTTTTTGACATTCAACAAGAAGAGAAATTAGAAAAATATTCATTTTCAATCTTTTTCTTACATTTTTCTTTTTATTTCGTAGAAACTTTCAATTAATTTATTTTAATTTTTGATTTTCCAGAACTTTTATCAATAATTTTCCGGAATTTTCCAATAAATTTCCACCTCTTTACATCAATTGAATGATTAAAATATAATTTAAAAAAATATATAATTAACAATAGTAATAATCTGCCAGCTCCTATAAATTTAAAAGCATTCTAGATTTGGACCAGTATAAAATCACATTATAATGAAATAAGGCCAAAACAAGATACTCAAATGTTTCACGTTTCATAGACCTTCTGAACATTAGGTAGGATGTATATCGAGTATCGAGTATCTTTTAATGTAAAAACGTTCACTTTTCTCTATAATTGTCAATAAGCTTACATGTTTTTGAACATAAATTTTGAAAATTAGGAGGGATGAATATTTTTCTTTACAAAATTGATCAATTTTCACTAAAAATTTGAAAATGTATAAAAATATCGAATTTTTAACTGAATTTAACGAAAATTTTGATCATTTTCAAAAGAATTTTGGTCAAAAATGTACTAAAATTTTAAATATTTCTTACATTTTAGATACTCGATACTCGATATCCCACCTATGATTTTCAGAAAAAATTAGGTGGGAGAAAACCTGAAACATTTGGGATTGTTGTTTTGGCCTTAAGTTGTAAGTTACGAAAGAATCCATGAGATTTTGTATTTATTTTGATTGTTTTTTATGTAAATATCCTGTTTTTATTTTATTTTAGGTTGAACGCAAGTGTATGGTACTATCACTGGAGACGATGTTGCAACCGCTTGCGCCAAATGAAAGCTGAGAAAATTTTATGAAGATCACTCATACATCATATTGCTCTCAGACAACTCCAAACGGCTCAAAAATGAGAAAAAAAGTGCAAAAAACGCCCCTATAGCTGAAATTGAGCGTAGAAAATAGCCTCATTTTTGAGCTCCCATTACTCCTACTTCCCGAAGTCGAATC